>NW_015151493.1:26745-28128 GCF_000732505.1 Cyprinodon variegatus
ATATATATATATATATATATAAATGAAAATGTGTTGAAGTCACACAAGTAAAAGCATTGTTTCTTTTTACGAAACACAGGAAATTTATTTTGACTTGCTTGCTTTTAATTGCTAAAATTTTGGGTGATGTGGTCGTGACAGAGTACAGGCGGCTGCCAAATCACCTCCATGACGGTTTGAGGGGTCTTGCGGGGTTGTACAGATTTTAACAAAGGTGAAAAGAACACACATTTTCCCCACCTTATAGACAGAAACCACAGCTGTTTCTAATTCTCCTGTGAAATTTGTAGTGAGTAATGTTTACAGCTCCAGCAGCACATATCAGTGGCACAAGAAAGATTTGTTTAGTAAGAAAAATATAAAAAATATCCTGAGGAAAGAGAACTAAAAAAAAAAATTACTTTGGTGATCTCTCTAAAGAGGTTTGAAAGATTGCAAGCAAAATTCCCTTAGACATAATAAGGTTTTATGACAGGGAACTGCACTGTGAAACTGTCCACGCCTGATGTTCTCCAGAGTGGGCTTTGCTCTGGAGCTGCAGTTTTGTTCATATTTGTGTCATACTGAAGTTCACAGACACACTGATTGTTATCTATGAGAGAATGGCCATTCCAGCCCTGCATCTAACAAGGTTACCATACTGTGGTTGTCAGCTAAATGGTGACGGGTGAGGTCACATACACTGTAACCCAGAGTCATGAGCAAAACGATGTGATGACTTTTAATGGGGCAGCCTTCCTTTGAGGACACAGGCCAGTTGTTCTGCTAAGCGTTGTGTCAGATTTTTTGCCTGACTTGCACAGATCTCCATCACTGAGTAATATAAGGCAAACACATGCTGTGATTCTAGGATAATGTATGTGACATGTAAATTTCCCTACAGTTGTCACTTAAATGGGATGCGATAAGATAAATTTTTTTGCATTAATGATCAGATTCACTTGAAATGATGCTGTTATGTTAAAAGGTGGAACAATCACGTAGAAAGAAATGTAATCTGTCACTTGCACAAAAAAAAAAAAAAAACACTCTTCTTCAGCTTTTGATTTCTGTTGACTGTTGAACTTAGTTTGACAGAGAGGCCTATTGCTTTTTGGAGAGATTAGAGATATGAATAAGGATGGAAATGTGTTTTCTATAAAGTCAGGCACCAAATATTGCTTCAACCATGTGTCTTCCTTAATAGCATGACCATTTTTTAATTTTCCTGACAATTACATGCATGGCCATGATCGCTTTTCTGGGGATAACATCCTCTACATGTGCAAACTGCTGGATCCCTAAATTCAGCACAAAAGAGAACAGAACCACGCATTGACCATTACACTGATGATCTCTTTTGGACTTAGATTGTTTCACTAGTGATATGTTCTTGTATTTAGT
>NW_015151493.1:28905-30473 GCF_000732505.1 Cyprinodon variegatus
GTCTCTTAGCCTATTCTATGGGTAAAGTAGAGCACACAGTGCGGTTAAGAATAAAAGCTGGATTAGACCTACCTAATATATCCAAGACAGATGCTACAGCAAGACATCATTTTCATTCGCACTTTACAATAGTAGCTTTCACTTTGAGTTTGAGTTTCAGTTCAGAAAAATGACAAGTAATTCCTTAAACTATGACGTTTTCCATTAAGAGCAGGGATTGGCAAATTAATTTTAGGCTGTTTAGGCATTAAGTCGATCTGCTACTGTTTACAGAATCGATGAATCTGTTACCAAACCCCACGGACCCTTTAAGAATACTGCAGAACTAAATTTACCTTGTTCACTTACACCTGCCTTGACATACCAGCATGGAGCCTGGCTTGGCTTTTGTGTAATGGTGCCAGGATACACTCCTCATGCTAGGTCAGGTCTGACTTTGTCTGTTATCCTGGAATTTCTAAATTCAGCTTTTGTGAAATAGGCCTCGGGCAGTTTTGTTTGGTCTAAACCAGGTGTTCCTAAAGATTATAGCCTGTAACCCAGAAAATAACACTGCAACAGACTAGTGAAACCTCCACAAATGCATATTTTTACTTCACACAATACATTAAATTTTAAAGAATTTATACATATAAAGTGAATCATATTTGTTTTTAAATGTATATATATTTTTTATGAAAACTGAAAACTGTACCAGCTCTACACTCTCTGTAGGGTGCTCCAGGATGCTTGGGAGGTTCTCTACCGGGTCCACATCTATTTCATGGACTTGGAGAAGTCATTCAACTGTGTCGCTTGTGGTGCCCTATGGGGGATGCTCAAGAAGTACAACGTCGGGGGCCCTTTACAGGGAGCCATCCTGTCTCTGTACAAGTTAAGGGCAAGTTGGGTCTGCATTGCTGGAATTAAGTAGCAACCTGTTCCCAGTTCATGTTGGACTCCAGCAGGGCTGCTGCTTGTCTGGTTCATAAACTTTATGGATAGGATTTCTAGGTGCAGCCACGGGATGAAGGTGCTCTGGTTTGGGAACCAGCTTATTTTGTGCCTGCTTTTTGCAGATGACATGTTTCTGCTGGCCCTCTCCTGCAAATACCTACAGCATGCGTTTGGATAGTGCACAGCCGATTGTCAAAGGGCCAGGATGAAAATCAGCTCCTCTAAGTCTAAGGTCCTTGTTCTCAATTGGAGAAAGTTGTCTCCAGATGTCTGTTGTAGTGAAGAGAGAGTGAAAAGGCAAACTTATTGATTTATTGGTCAGGCTATATTGCTACTGTCACCTATGACTATAAAATCAGCATCATGGCCAAAAGAACAAGATCCTGATACAAGTGGCTGAAATTAGCTTTCTCCGCAGGGTGTCTGGGCACTACCTAAGTATCCCTTAGGGTATCCCTTAGGGTCCCTTGGCTGAGGAACTCTGTTATCCAGGAAAGGCTTGGAGAAGAACTGCTTCTCCTCCTCACCTAAAGGAGTCAGCAGATCTGGTTCGGACATATTTTTTCAGTTGCACTTGGTAGGTGTTCCAGCCATGTTGCATCGGGAGGAGGACCAGGGGATGAACAATAATG
>NW_015151493.1:30750-57259 GCF_000732505.1 Cyprinodon variegatus
ATAATTTTAATAAAAAATACTAATCAGCACTTTATGACATAATTTCTAAATAAGGTCTAATGCCTGAAGTATATTGCTCATAGTGCCTGCTGAAGCATATTTACATTAATGCTTAATATTGCTTATTACCTAAATGTGTTTTTGTTTCTGCCACATGCAATTTAAAAAAATGCACATGGTTAAGAAAATGCTTGAAAGAAAACGGATGTTATTTTTATATCGCTCTACATAAAGTACGAAATTATGACAAGGATTAAAACTCCTCCATAAATAGGCAAGTCAAACCTGGGCTATTTAATTATAGACTAATTCCAAAGAATGGAACAAGACCCTTTGCTGGGTACAAAATAAACTAAAATTTTGTACAGAGTTGTAACTCTGTAACATTTCAACTTGTTCTAAGAATGTTTATTCACTAAATCAGTTCTTGAATTTTCAATTCATCTCAAGCTGCAAGAACAAGTGGTTTCTGGTAAAATGTAATGTATTGCATTTAAAACACTTTTTTATACCTTTTTGGCAAGCCCACTGCTGGCTTTTGAGACCTCTCTGGTCATATATAGTACGTTCTGCCAAGTGAACGCTCTTTAATGTTGGAAAAAGCAATGCTCAGTACTAACTTTGCTGTGATAAATCAAAGCAAACAACACAAGAGCAGAAAAGGAGGAAATGCAGAGCAGAAGGCAATATTGCAACATGCAATATTTAATATAACAGTAAAGTAAGTGGTTGTGATACAATAACTATAAATTATAGAGTTTTTACTCGCTCAAACTGGATATTACTTATGTTAAAAGCAATTTCATAAAGTTTCCACATCTTTTTAACTGGTTGTCTTTTTTATCAGTTCATCACAGATTAACTAAAAACCGAACCAGTTAGTCAGTGACTAACTAAAGGAAGCTGAGGCTCTTTGTCTCCGCCTTCTTTCCCCTGGCTATTAATATCCTAAAGTGTGGCTGGAAAAATGGACACTGCCTTATGTTATGTCTCTGCCTTTCTGACAAAGACTATTTAAATCACCACAGATTATATCAGGTTCATATAAACAGCATTAATGCTAGCTTTACTTGTCATAAACCTCCTGCTGTGGTTTACTCCCACAGAAGCTATTTGGCTACTACTAGGAGTGATTCTACCCTAAGCTCCATAAGGACACACCTGCTACATGAACTCAATATTGCTAAGGATGTTGAATGACTTTTTGTACTTACTTTTAGTTTAAGGACTCAGTATTTTACTATATCGCCAAGTCAGCCTTTTGTTAATAATGTATGTTTTTAAAGAATGTTATCTCCGAACTATTTGCTTTTTAAATTTCGTATGCCGGACAGGGATGGCGTATGTAAAGCGGGCAGACTTTAATCCTTTAATTTTTTTTTTTTTTTGTTGTGGTAATCAAACCATTTCTCAAGTATGAGTGACGTTTGGACACAAAAATAAAACCCTTAAAAAAAAAACTGAGACTTTTTTTTATGTTTAAATAAATTGAAAATTTAATTTTAAGCAGTTCATCTTTATTAATCAGTCTTGTTTCCTTTGTTGGTTCTTTTTTTAAATAAATATAGTCATGACAGCAGAGTTTTGAGAATTACTTTAAATCCTGACAAAATTTCTAGGCGGACAGCCCTGAACCCATTAATTGTAAGCTCAGTAGATGATGCTTGTCGGTAAACACTGACTCTGCACACTCTGACAGGACAGAATGATCTCTCCACTGTAAAGGGAGGCTGTGGACAGAGCTATCACTGTAATTAAGTGCAGTGATTGGGAGTGGAAATGGGTGTTTAGAGTGTTGTGGCTAGGATAGGGATCACAGCGAGCCCATGCTGGCCTCTGCAGTCCTAGGTAATGGTCCCCATGTGTAGTGCTCTGGGTTCTACCCCATAGGGGTGTTGTGAACACAGGAGGCCACTTGAAAGCCTAGCTGGATGTTGCAGCAATCAGAGCTAAAACAAGCTCATAGGGGAGTAATCTGTTCCAGTTTTTGGAGCGTGCCGGAGTTGGGGGCAAAGGGATGAAACTGTGTCTGTGAGCGTGATTGTGTGATTGGGGTGATGTGTGGCTTATGGTCTTCATTTGCACAGGGTCATGGTTAGTCACATGGCAAAAAAATATATTCCTCCCCACCTGCACTCTCATTTAAAAAAAAAAAAACACCTATTTCAGGATACAACTTTAAAACAAGCCCACAAATATAAGTTGGCAGCGTGTGACATAGTTGCATCTCTAAAATCCCTTCAGTAGCTGATCTATTGTTGACTTTCAAGGACATGTCACAGCCAGTAAGTAGTAGTTCAGATCCGATGAGGGTTTTACATCAAGGAGCAAATATGCAGAGACAGTTTAAATCATTCCAAACAGTAGCTGACATGGTAAAGACCAACTTTAAATTGCTTTCTTTCACTGCATCTAAACACATTTTAGTTAAGCAAAAGTAACATCGAATCAATTATTCTGAAAAGTTTTTAAAATGTTATCTAAGTAATTGTATCTTACCTAAAATCTATTAAATGTATATTAAATGCTTAAGACTTTTTTTTTTTTCCAGATTTACAGTAAGTATGCAGATAAAGTAGGCATTATCCCAGCTTCTTCAATGAGTTGATAAAGACAACACAGAAAAAGAATAGAAAGGGTATAATCAGTAGGCTGTGACCCAGAGGAGGTCATGCAGAGCCTTGGGGAGAAGACTAATGAAAAGTCCAATCAGCACAGCAGAGGACGATTAGAAGGAGCCTCAGGCTGTGATGGAGAGATGGAAGAAAAAGAAAAAAATTGAGACCAAAAAGAGGGAAGAATAAAATGAGTGAGAAGGGATGAGCACTGAGGAATGCATCCCCCAAATGCACAAATACGACACTTTCATCCCATAACTCACATGAGGCTAAGTTGATCGTGGTCAAACTGAACACGAAAAGCCAAGAGGAGCAACATGTGTTAGTACTTTGTTTTAGCAGTGGTTAATGAGCTGGAGACAGGGCAATAATTGTTATTTATTTTTATTCCTGAATTTATTGCATTTCTCAGCTGATCTTCTAATCAAAAGTTACTACAAGCTGTTGTCACCCTGCTGAGGCTAAGCACTTCAAATTACTGTTGTAATCTAAATAAAACAAGGATAGAGCTTCATAAATGTTATATTATAAATAATCAAACAAATTATATATATTATATTTTTTCCAGCATTTTTTATTGCAATTACAGGGCAATGAAAGTCCCGCTCTGCATTAGACCCATCCCCTTGGGGACCCAGAGGGCTGCACCTGGGGAGCAGTGTAAGGTTAAGGGTCTTGCTCAGAGGGCCAGTCTGTGGAAGTGAGTTTTGAACTTACAACCTCAGGATTCCAAGTCCTATGCCCTAACCACTAGGCCCCCACTCCCATATTATATTATATTAACATGAATCAATCAAATTTGGCTACAGATAAAAATGTATAGTGTGATATTTGATAGATAGTAAGACCTGGATATTCACACTGAAACACTTATTTGATTGATAAAATAATAAAGAGAGGAGAGAGTTGAGTATCTCTTGTTTACCTCATGCTTCTAAAACCAAAAAAGGCACTCCTGCCCCATAAATCTGTCAGGAATCTTCATAGAAGCTTGGAAAATAATGTCTGGTAATAAAAATTCCTCTTTTTTCAGCTACTTAGGTAGCATGTCCTTATGTTAGATATTCAATCCGTTGTTTTTGTGCAGCTAAGCAGTGGTCAAATTAGGGAAGAATTTCACTTCCATTCATAAAGGTAATTCACTTTACAAAAAAGAACATCGTCAAGCAGACAACCTTCAAAGTGCAGGAAGGTGCAATAATTTTACTTGTAGCAACACAGATAATGTCTATGTCAAACTTCAATTGAATGTTTGCAGATATTTAAAAAATATGTCCTTATGTGATTGCAATCATTCTTTTGCTATTCTGTTGCTCCCGACTACATGCTCAACAGCTAATGGCCAAAGATTTCCAACCTCACATCCAATCAAAAGTTTTTTTTTCCTTTCTTTTCCTGCCAACTTTCACTATGCAAGTGGTCAGGAAAATATAGATTCTTATTTTCTCAAAAGCTGAATGACTGGAGTAAAATCCTCAAAGGACATAAAATGGTGCCCAATTCCCTGATCGATCTTCTCCCATTCAGCTTGCTACTTCTTCTGCAGCCTTCTCCTCCCTCTTGTGACATTAAATTGAAAAGGGTCCAGCAAGGCTTAAATGAACCTACTTGGTGTTTTGCATGGAAATCAGGCCAATAGAGAAACATCTGTAATAATACATCTAGGTTAATACAGAAAATAATTCCTCTGCATCAGTTAACATCTGGTGGGACATTTAGAAAACCAGTCCTCAGTCACACCATCCTCTCTCTGTTATTGTGTCATTTTCCAACTGTCAGTGTTTGTGCTTTTCTCTGTACCTTTCACCTAATTCCTCCTGCACTTCTAAATCCTCTTTTATCCCTTTTCTTTTGACTTCACGTTTAGGCTTTCACTTTGTAATAAAATGCTTTTTTTCTATGATTTTCCTTCCCCTGTTTTTCCTCAGGTACATATTTTGGAAATGGGTTGAAGAAGAATTGTAGCAGTTTTGTAGCAGAATCATTATTAGACAAAAGAGCAAAAAGGCTTGTTTGTTACGTATCTTAACTGAGACTGTTAGTACTTATAACATTATTAGTGCAAGAGGCTGAGGTGGGATTGTTTAGACCGGAAAGAACCTAGGACAGGTATCCATACAGAGAGGTCTAGTATTAGCTGTTTTAAATGTGCTTTTAACAGCACCCATTGTAGTGTACTGCAGGGATTTTGGTACCGTGCTAGCTTCAAGGCCATAAAAAACATTTTAAAAGGGAAGTTATGATTGCTATGCATTCCAGTGTGTGGAATTGATAAAATATGCTCTTTTTGAAACACTTGGGAAACTGCAGATTAATGTCTAGTTGAAGGAAAAATCAAACATGTCTTTGTTGTCTACACATCATTTTCAAATTTGTTCATGTAAATACTTGCACTCGCCTATAATACTGCTTTTGAGATGTTTACATTTTTGATTTTCTGTTTTTTTTTTTTTATTATTTTACATGTATCCCATTACAACTTTTACTATATACAAATATATACAAATGTGATGTTTGTTAATCAGTGACATTGAACTGTGAGGCTGTGGCAAGTAAAAGTTGAACCCCTTTGAGAGAAAGGGCCCTACAAATGAAATTGAATACTATTATTACTGTTATAATAACAACAACAACAAAATAATGATTTTAATAATAATAATGATAATAATAGCCCTGCAATAGACTGTGGGTGAACACAGCCTCTCGCAGACAGCTGGAGATAGGCACCAGGAAAATGGATGGATAATTGGATAAAAATAATAATAAAAAAAAGTAAAAAAAAAAATAATAATAATAATACTATGTGTGCATTGGAGCCCTCTGACTTATTGACCAAAAAAAGACAAAACAAAAACCTCACTTTGTGATCTTTTGCTTGTCTGTATTGCATATCTGAATGCTTCATGCTTGATGGGGGAGTATGGTCTTCTGCATGTATGGGGAGGATCACAAGTTTGTCCAAATGCTTTTAAGTGAAAGAGCCACAAGTAAATTAGTTGTAGCTGTCGCCACATGTGTTGGCTGTCAGCTGAGCCAATGTGGGCCAAGCAGATCATAACTCATATCATCCAGGAACATGTTGCATGCAAATGCTTTTAAGCTGACTTTGAGAAATTATTACGGCTTGCATGCTCAGCACAAATTGAAAACAGTTCCTTAATCCTGCTCATAAGTGCTATTAACTCGGAAAATTGAGATATGTGTTCTTTAAGGGGTTAGGTAAATGACAAGGAGAGTTTGAAACACTCAATTTGACTTAATTAAGCCATTTAGGTCGAATTCATTAGCAGAAGAGGTCTTATTCTAAAAACCCCTATTTTAATTAGTTTATTCAATTAAAAACACTTGTGATACAAATTTAACAGTGGCAAATGACTTACTCTCTGCAGAGGATCAGTTTGATTGACTTGTTTTTACATATTAATTATGATAAACATAATTTTTTCCAGTCATTAGTCTCACATACTAATGTATTTAAATTAATGTGAATCCATATAATTTTCTCAGAGTTGCATAAATGAATACGTGCTTTATAGTAATATTGCTTTGAAAACTGTAATTAACTTTTCAAGTTGTAGGATATGTGTCTAAACGATTTGAGAAGGAATACCCTGGAAATACACATAGCTGCCCATACTTTAGACTGAAGAGGTACACAAAAGAGAGGGATAAAGCGCTCAGTGAATGTCTAAGAAAATGTAAGCTGAAACTGAAGGGAGTGGAAGAGGGAGGAAAAATCCCTGCATGGGATGTACCACTGACAGATAGCTGCAGTGGCTAATATGTTAAAATTCTACCAATGGCTAGAGGCCAGGCTGATAGACAGCACAGAAGCACTGATCATGGCAGCACAGGAGCAGTCCCTGAGTATGAAAGTTATAGAGGCCCAGATGTACCAAACCAGGCATGATCTCAGGTGCAGGCTATGCAAAGAGGCCCCTGAAACAATCCAGCATCTCACACCAGGGTGAATGATATTGGCAGGAAAGGAATGCTTAGACTGTCATAACCAAGTGGCTGGCATTGTCAAGATTCAGAACAGAGGACCCAGTATTCAGGCAAGACGGAGAGTGGGGATTATTAAAAAAGTGTTTATTTTAAAACTGATGAACTGCGGATCTACAGTAGCAGCGACTAGGGAGTCTGAGGCAGGAAACTCTGGTTTACAAGTTCAGTCCATGCCCAGAGATCGAGGTAGGATCCAACCAGTGGCCTGCCAACAACATGAGGCGCCCAGAGTGTCCCAGATGTTGCAGTCTTGGAGAACAAGCAGGAGTCCAAAGCCAGGTCAGGTAAACAGAACAGGAACAGGCAGTCTGAGAGATCCAGGAGTCCGAAGACAGTTCAGGCAAAACGTTCAGACTTGAACAGGCAGGCTCAGTGGTTGAGAGGCAGAACAGGTCAGAATCAGGAAATCCGAAACACCAAGGTACTCTAAAAACACCACTATTCACCCCTGGCTAGAGAGAACAAGAATAATCTGGCTCTGATGACTGGATGCAAGCAGCTTAAATAGAGGCAGGGGCAGATGGATCATATGAGAGGTAATGAGAAACCGGGCAAAATTGGAAAGGTGGATGAAATGAGTAATTAAGCCAGTCATCAGTGCCAAGATCATGACAGGTATAATGTACAGAATCATCTATACAGAATACAGACTGGAGATTACTGGGTCAAAATGGGAGCCATCTCACAAAGTGATGGGGAATGATAGAGCAAAGATCCTGTAAGACTTCCAGGTACAAACTGACAAAATAGTTGTGCCCCACCAACCGGACATTGCGATCACTGACGAGCAGCAAAGGACAGCCATAGTGATCAATGTGGCAATCCCAAATAATGGAAATATCAGGAAAAAAGAACATGAGACACTGGAGAAATATCAAGGGCAATGGGAAGAACTAGAAAGAGACTGCAAGGTGAAAGTAACCGTAATGCCCATGGTCATCGGAGCACTCATGGCAACAACCCCTACATTGGGGAAGTGGCTCCAAAGATATCTGGAGAAACATCAGATATCTGAGTGCACAAATGCACAGTTCTAGGGACAGCTAAGATACTGCAAAGACCCTCACCCTGCCCAGGAGTACGAAGAATATGTTGTTTATTTATGTATATACACTCACCGGCCACTTTATTAGGTACACCTGTCCAACTGCTCGTTAAGACTTAATTTTTAAGCAGCCAATCACATGGCGGCAACTCAGTGCATTTAGGCATGTAGACATGGTCAAGACGATCTCCTGCAGTTCAAACCGAGCATCAGTATGGGGAAGAAAGGTGATTTGAGTGACTTTGAACGTGGCATGATTGTNTATTTTACATGTATCCCATTACAACTTTTACTATATACAAATATATACAAATGTGATGTTTGTTAATCAGTGACATTGAACTGTGAGGCTGTGGCAAGTAAAAGTTGAACCCCTTTGAGAGAAAGGGCCCTACAAATGAAATTGAATACTATTATTACTGTTATAATAACAACAACAACAAAATAATGATTTTAATAATAATAATGATAATAATAGCCCTGCAATAGACTGTGGGTGAACACAGCCTCTCGCAGACAGCTGGAGATAGGCACCAGGAAAATGGATGGATAATTGGATAAAAATAATAATAAAAAAAAGTAAAAAAAAAAAAATAATAATAATACTATGTGTGCATTGGAGCCCTCTGACTTATTGACCAAAAAAAGACAAAACAAAAACCTCACTTTGTGATCTTTTGCTTGTCTGTATTGCATATCTGAATGCTTCATGCTTGATGGGGGAGTATGGTCTTCTGCATGTATGGGGAGGATCACAAGTTTGTCCAAATGCTTTTAAGTGAAAGAGCCACAAGTAAATTAGTTGTAGCTGTCGCCACATGTGTTGGCTGTCAGCTGAGCCAATGTGGGCCAAGCAGATCATAACTCATATCATCCAGGAACATGTTGCATGCAAATGCTTTTAAGCTGACTTTGAGAAATTATTACGGCTTGCATGCTCAGCACAAATTGAAAACAGTTCCTTAATCCTGCTCATAAGTGCTATTAACTCGGAAAATTGAGATATGTGTTCTTTAAGGGGTTAGGTAAATGACAAGGAGAGTTTGAAACACTCAATTTGACTTAATTAAGCCATTTAGGTCGAATTCATTAGCAGAAGAGGTCTTATTCTAAAAACCCCTATTTTAATTAGTTTATTCAATTAAAAACACTTGTGATACAAATTTAACAGTGGCAAATGACTTACTCTCTGCAGAGGATCAGTTTGATTGACTTGTTTTTACATATTAATTATGATAAACATAATTTTTTCCAGTCATTAGTCTCACATACTAATGTATTTAAATTAATGTGAATCCATATAATTTTCTCAGAGTTGCATAAATGAATACGTGCTTTATAGTAATATTGCTTTGAAAACTGTAATTAACTTTTCAAGTTGTAGGATATGTGTCTAAACGATTTGAGAAGGAATACCCTGGAAATACACATAGCTGCCCATACTTTAGACTGAAGAGGTACACAAAAGAGAGGGATAAAGCGCTCAGTGAATGTCTAAGAAAATGTAAGCTGAAACTGAAGGGAGTGGAAGAGGGAGGAAAAATCCCTGCATGGGATGTACCACTGACAGATAGCTGCAGTGGCTAATATGTTAAAATTCTACCAATGGCTAGAGGCCAGGCTGACAGACAGCACAGAAGCACTGATCATGGCAGCACAGGAGCAGTCCCTGAGTATGAAAGTTATAGAGGCCCAGATGTACCAAACCAGGCATGATCTCAGGTGCAGGCTATGCAAAGAGGCCCCTGAAACAATCCAGCATCTCACACCAGGGTGAATGATATTGGCAGGAAAGGAATGCATAGACTGTCATAACCAAGTGGCTGGCATTGTCAAGATTCAGAACAGAGGACCCAGTATTCAGGCAAGACGGAGAGTGGGGATTATTAAAAAAGTGTTTATTTTAAAACTGATGAACTGCGGATCTACAGTAGCAGCGACTAGGGAGTCTGAGGCAGGAAACTCTGGTTTACAAGTTCAGTCCATGCCCAGAGATCGAGGTAGGATCCAACCAGTGGCCTGCCAACAACATGAGGCGCCCAGAGTGTCCCAGATGTTGCAGTCTTGGAGAACAAGCAGGAGTCCAAAGCCAGGTCAGGTAAACAGAACAGGAACAGGCAGTCTGAGAGATCCAGGAGTCCGAAGACAGTTCAGGCAAAACGTTCAGACTTGAACAGGCAGGCTCAGTGGTTGAGAGGCAGAACAGGTCAGAATCAGGAAATCCGAAACACCAAGGTACTCTAAAAACACCACTATTCACCCCTGGCTAGAGAGAACAAGAATAATCTGGCTCTGATGACTGGATGCAAGCAGCTTAAATAGAGGCAGGGGCAGATGGATCATATGAGAGGTAATGAGAAACCGGGCAAAATTGGAAAGGTGGATGAAATGAGTAATTAAGCCAGTCATCAGTGCCAAGATCATGACAGGTATAATGTACAGAATCATCTATACAGAATACAGACTGGAGACTACTGGGTCAAAATGGGAGCCATCTCACAAAGTGATGGGGAATGATAGAGCAAAGATCCTGTAAGACTTCCAGGTACAAACTGACAAAATAGTTGTGCCCCACCAACCGGACATTGCGATCACTGACGAGCAGCAAAGGACAGCCATAGTGATCAATGTGGCAATCCCAAATAATGGAAATATCAGGAAAAAAGAACATAAGATATTGGAGAAATATCAAGGGCAATGGGAAGAACTAGAAAGAGACTGCAAGGTGAAAGTAACCGTAATGCCCATGGTCATCGGAGCACTCATGGCAACAACCCCTACATTGGGGAAGTGGCTCCAAAGATATCTGGAGAAACATCAGATATCTGAGTGCACAAATGCACAGTTCTAGGGACAGCTAAGATACTGCAAAGACCCTCACCCTGCCCAGGAGTACGAAGAATATGTTGTTTATTTATGTATATATGTGCATATTTCATTTTGTATACACTCTGTGTATACAAAATGACATAAAGTCTAAGTATATTGTTAAGTTTATAGTTGTAAAATGACAAAATGTAAAATGAGAGGATTACTGTATTTTATTCATTTTTTTGTATCTAATAGATTGATCCCAAATTTACTTGGCATTTACTTATTAATTATATATATATATATATATAGTCTATATTTTATACTTTAAAAGGTTAAGGATGACTCAAATTTAAGCTATTCTAAATACCTTGGAGTGCAGATGAGGTGAAAGGCCAAAGGCACTGTAGCATACGGCACTTGAGATGTAACAATGTGCATATCAAGGAATGAAAAACAGCCACCTTCCTGACAGAAACCATTACTCAACAGCAGTATTTCTGAAAGCTAACATGCTGAGAACTGCATCACAAGAAAAGAGTCAGTGTTCAATAAATCCTCAGTGACAAGGCAAAATAGGAATTTCTGACTTATGCTGTTGGGAAGTTAGAAAAAAAAGGGGAAAGTGAAAACTTTTCCCACCCTGACATAACATGATTGCCTTTCCTGAAAGCTGAAGTTGCTGTCTTTGGATTAAAGCTCATCCATTGATACAAATGTAAAAATAAGTAGTTTAAAAACCAAAGTTAACTCTGTTAGCTTTTGCTGGTTTGCCAGAAAACATAAATGCAAACATACAGCCTACAGTACAAGGAATATTCTATTTTCACAGGTCAGGCTCTGACATTCTGGCTTTCTTTCTCCTAAAAGAGCACAGCCAAAATAAGTAAATATGAAATATATTGATTAAAAGTGACTGTAATTATCAGTGCAATGTTAAAGACAGAATTAAAAACTAGCTTCCTGTGTGACTCCTTTTAAACCTTATCCAAAGCCCAACTCCATTTCCCCTGAAGCAAGTCAGATTAGCTTGCTCCTCTCTCCACAGGCTAACAACATTGGATCGGCATTTGTACAAGGAGACAGGATCTGAGACATAGCTGGATGGAAAAATAGGGGAAAGTGGTAGGAAGTAGAGTTGGATCAGTGAGCAGGAAAAAAAAGACAAATGAAATTCCTCAACCGCTGCTGCTCAATGAACTGCAATTGCTAAATAATATGGATCGGATCCCTATTCTTTTTTCGTTATTATGGACTTCGTATGCATGCACAAGAAAAGTCGAGATAGACTTGTGACTGTCAGTGAAGGGTGTTTAAATGTGATTCCTTCAGTGTGTGAGTGAAAATCTCTTTTAATAAGGTTTGTTAGAAATAAGATTTTTTTTGTGCTGCTTTTAAAGGCAAACATAGATCTCAGATAGGATAATTACTGGAAAGAGGAAATGTTTTATAATTGGTTAATCATTCTATCAAATTTAGACATGAAAAATACTTTGCCAGCGTGTGTCTAAAGTTTCAGCTTAGTTTCATAGGCAGTCAAGGACTCAATGAGTCACTATATCAATAAACTCAATTACATCTTGCCATTCTGACTCAGATGGAGTTTATTTTTAGTTTACATGTAGTTTACGTTTGCCTTTTTGAAGTTGAAGTTAAACTACACCATTGTTAAGCAAAATATGTTTTTCTTCAATATGTGATCCTCAGTCTCTACTTATTAAACAACCATATCCTCATGCTTAAAAGGAAAATAAATCATGATCTCTTATTGTATGTGAAGACTATACATAAGAAATAGTTTTTCCAAAATTATCTTCATTTTCCATTTTTTGAACTGATAAGAATTTTAAAAAACTTTCAAAACAAATCTCTTCAGAGCATTGTGAGCAACAGAGATACATATTTGGAGTTAATGAACATGGTCTCCACTATCATTTTACTCAGTACTTTCAAGTGTGCTATGGAAGAAAGTGCTATTAATAAGTGAAATGTAGGGAGTTAGAAATTCTAGCAAGATCTCTTTTGGTGTACCCATTTAATCATTCAAGCAGTGACTTCACCAAAAAACCTATTGCATCCAAGCTTTTGTTACTTATTGATCTGCATTTCTACATTTAAAAAGCAAAGAGCAATGTATTGTTCGACACATTTTCTGTAGGGAAAACTGCAGGATGGGATGCTAAAAATTACTTTTTTCACGTTTGTTTCCGATGACCAGAAAGAAGAATGTATATCTCAAAGTAAAATAACACGTAACCTGTGGTTGAATCTATATATATAAAGGGTTTAAACACTAATATAACAATTAAATTAATCTTTTTTCTCATGTGCACATTACATTTTGGTTACTGAATTATGACCAAAAGTAACTTAATGGGAATTCTCATGTCAGCTAATGCCAGCTCATTCAAAGACAGTAAAGAATCAATTGACTAACAGTAATTTAATAAAATATCATTTGGCCAAATAATGTATTTTTCACCTCTTGTATATATATATATATATATATATATATATATATATATATATATATATATATATATATATATATATATATATATACAAACAGACATAAATCTTTTTTTATTTGGTTTATAATTCTATGTTAATTCAATTCATACATTTACATGAGTCAGCATTGCTGTTGCTAAGCAATACAAAGTTTAATGGCATCAGCACATCTGTTGATTGTAAACACAACTCTTCCTTGTGAGCAGTCATGGGAAATTCAAAATAAATAAGCCAATAAATCATAATGGTTTATCCTTCGGTACAGTTTCCAGATGCCTCTGGTGCCACGTCCATTTATGTAAACGATGATATTCAGCACCATGGGAATTTGTTTACCTCTCGGATACAAAACCCAACTTTCAGATGTGTTTTGTGCAAAATGTGTCAACCTGAGAACAACAGCAGAAGGCTTTGCCGTGCCCTGAATGTTTTAGATATGTCTCTGTTCCAGCACACTTTATTCAAATCCCTCTGCAATCAGGTGCTGCAAACGCCTGTTAATCATCTATTCTTTTCTGGTGCAATCCAACAAGGAGCACCTAAAACATGCAGGACAGGGGTCCCTGGGAAACAGGGGTGAGAACTTCTGCCTTAGGCTGTTAAGTGGTGTAATTATCAATGGTGAAGTGAGTTATTTGCAAACATAGGCTTAAAGCCCTTCAAGAGTAAGTGGCCATAACTTCAAAAACAACAAGAAATCAGCAAGCATAATTTGTTTCAATGTGGATTTGATATAATAGGCTTGAAATTATAAATGGTTATAAGATGTTATATAAGAGATATTTATTGTTTTCTGTACATCTGGTTGTCTCTGGCCCTTTAAGTACAGTATGTTGTGAAGGTGCAGTAAATCATAATTTCATATTTTTAAGAGAAGCCTTAGCTTTACAGAGAACATATGTGTTATTTATGTATGCTACAATTATTAGTTTATCCTCTGCAAGAAAAGGCCTAACTATTGTTGAGTTTGAGCTTTTACTTTTTTTAAATGGGTACAAGGTCAAGTGTGTGCTGATCTTTGCCTCACTGTTCATGTCAATGGCCTTGGAGTGCATCTGAGAGTGGTTTAAGCTCCAGATTGGAGATGAACCAATCTATTTTAATAGCTCTTACCAGTGTTTTGACTGTTCATTTGGTTTAAGATTAAGTTTCTTTTACGCCAGTGGAAGATTTTAAACTGTGAGAATCTGGGCATAGATCAAATGAAAGAAAATGTTAAAAGAAACAACAGAAAGTCAGGACATTATCCCTGAGACCTTGATAAAAATTACTGGCAATGTCTGCACATGGAATTCAAGCAAATGGTGGGGGACTTGAACCAGTCTGTTCCATCTATGTCCAAAACTATTTTTCTTAAATATTTATAAGAAATACAGCTTTATTTTTAAAGGTATAGAGAATGATCTCTTATTTCATGTGGCTCATCTAAATAAGTGGTTTTCCTAACTGTCAGTCATTCTGGTGATATGTTTAATTAGGCCGTCCCACGAGCTCGTACTGTTAACTATCTTTTTCTTGGTATGCACACTTTCATATGTGTGGTAAGCTACAGTTTCAGCCAGCCATTGAAGCTCACCTTTCTTACTGAGGTTCTTTGAAAATGGCAGAGGGTCCTAGAAAATAAAAGTGTCTACGAAGTGTATAAGAAGAAAAGAAAGGCCTCATAAGAGGCAGATGTATCCTGGAATGCTTTGCCAGAGAGCTCTCCTCGCAATTATGGGATTTGCTGTCATGGCAGCCCGCTGTTGCCATGGGCTGTCACAACCCAACATAACAAAGATGGTGCAAGCACCGCGCAGTGGAGGAGGAGTTATGCGACCAATGGAGCAAATAGCAATGATCATCTGTCTGAACGGTTAGTAAACTCAGTTTGCTATAAAGTCACAAGGAGAAATGGGCTCGTACATGCTCTTGCACATGTCTAATAGCCGTTCTCTCGCCTGAGCGGGTAAAGAGTTGTGCATGTGCATGTTTTGGAGGGGATGGGTCCTTCAAAAATTCGCAAAAATCCTCCAAATTACCTTTAAGTTACATAAAATCCTTTAATATTTTTACTTTCTTCTGATTATCAACTGCAGTATTGGGGAAGTTACCCCACCTGCCATTCCTTCAAAACACTACAGACGTAGCATCTTTAAAGTTTTTTAAGCTGCTCCACATAAGGCTCGCTGAGCTGCAGGTAGAGACAGGAAAATATATAAAATACAGGAAATATATTTCCCCCACCTTCCTGGGTCAGGCAGCGGCTCATCACTTTAACATAGAATTGCTCTCACCTGCAGAAGGTCCGCTCTCTGTGCAGGTGATCAAAGCTAGTAAGGATGCTCATGATGCAAATCATAATGGGATTACCATGCTGCACCACTAGGATCAGCCGGGTGCGGTGGTGGAGGTTAATAAATAGACAATCCAGCTATACGGCCTCAACTTCATAAGAAATATTTTCACCATAACAATTTGTTCTCAAATCTGAACATGTAACATAAACAGAAGTCTATAAGTGGGATCAACTGCAACTGAAGCAGGTATGGAAATGCAAGATTTCTATTTATAAATTAAATGTCAATGTTATTTGCTATTCATACAATTAATATACAACTTTTTATATGAATTGAATTAATTATAAATATATAAACAAATATTTTCTTGCATGCAAAAAAAGTGCCTCGGCAATTTACATTTTTAGGCATGACCTATGATCAATCGTTCACATATATACATATATACACACACATATACCTGTATATATTTACATATACATATATATACACATTAAGAACATTTGGTCCGTCTATATCTGGAAGAGTCCCTAAAGGTCTTTGCTCAGTCATTCTGTGCCATCTTTGGTGCTTTCCTTGCTAGGATCATACACACTGCAGTTATGCGCTGGATGATCTCAGGGGCCTCTTCAATTATTCCTCTAAAAGATTAACCAGACTTTTTCTCAGTTTTTTTTAAAGACGTTTTGACACCTATCAAGAAATCTTTGTCAATTCTGTTAGCTCGCACCAGAGCTACAACGTTAGCCTTTACTTCTCATCTCAGACTATAATCCTCTGATACATTCCAGCACTGCAACATAAATTATTTAGATGAGAAAACAGTGGGCTTTTTCAAAATAAAAAGCACTGTTACCATTTCACAAAATACATACGTGACTCCATTATTTCTTATTTTGGGTTTAATCTGAATGTCAGTAATTAACAAATATAAAAATATATAAATATAAATATATAAATATGAATAAAATGAAGTTAATATAATCTGACTTCTACTGAAAGTTTAAGCCAACAGGAATGCTGTGACCATGGTCTCCTGTGGAGCACCTGTTCTCCTGTGCTGTATTTGTTCTACATCTACGTAGACACCCTTACAAACAATTAAATAAGATTACTGTGTTGTTTCAAAGTATGCTTATAATTTACAGTGAGCTGTTTAACACTTTTGCTCCCAAGATAACCTTAATTCTTATCTTAGGAAAATATACTTGAGTCTACAAGGAACTGCATTCAAGAGAAACACTTATGTATGCATGCCACATATATATTTCATTAGAGGCAATATGAATATGTATGAATGAAAGATCCGCAGGGTCTTCTGCACAAACACAACCATTCATCAACATCACTTTGAGGTAAGATGTTTAAAGAATTTTGTCTTCCCAGTGTTCATTAGTCAGGATGAAAAGAACGTGTGCGTATGTGTGAGCATTGCAAAGTTGGAGGTGGATACACTATTTAAAGCTGCAAGACTGATCTTCAAGAGTTGTTTTAGCTCATCTGACTTGCATAAATCCCATTTTCCTGATCATATCCTGAATTTTTGCATATCTCAGAGTGAAAGGAAAGCAGAGCAAAATTATAGCCGACTGTATGGGTACAGGGAGGAAATGGTAAAAGTGAGAGAGGGTTGGTTTGTGCAAGAGGTAAAACAGCAGCCCTACAGATGGGTAATACTGTAAATGATGCTAAGCATGCCTCTCCTGTCAGATGAGTACCACATGTTAGTAATCCATCCTCTTCTTAGCCACGCTCTAAGATCCTCCAGGCAGAATGGACAAAGCTTTAAACACATGTAACCACTTCATTTTTTTAAAATGTATTTTCAGACACCTCTTTATGTTGCAAAAGATCACTGATTTAGAGCACCGCCAGGACCTTGATGCATGTCAGGAGGCTCTGTGGTGTTTTGGTGCTATTAACTGGGATTTTATAAAAACACAATGTTGACCATAATTATACACTAGAAGAACATTTTCACAGTTTTTGACAAAGCTTAACATTCAGTTGTATTGAACCCTCATGAGACAATACTTTCATAAACCACTTCCTCTACAAATACAATTCTTTTGGGTTTGTTTCTACAAGCCTTTTATTAAAATAGCCAATTCTACTTTTCAAAACAGCTAAAATTCAATCATATTAGATAGATTAGAAACTATTTTATATTTATTTTCCCATAGATCTTTTATTTTTTTGCACAAGGTTATTGCACATTATTTCAAATGGGCATTTACATAAATAGGTATTTGTATATTTAGTTATTGCACAGGGTATTAAATTAAACAGGTTATTGCACAGGGTATTAAATAGTGATTGCACAATAGTTATTGAAGTTATAGTGCCGCTTTGTAAAGTCTAATTGTAGCAAGGATGAATGAGCTGTGGTTGCGCTCCTTTTTGCAAACAGGGTGTATAAGCCTTTGACTATAGGAGCTGTTTAGTTCCTCTACAGTCTGGTGCAGTAAATTATTTTTTTAGGATTTTTATCTGAGTATGTAATTGTTTTTTTCTTTTGGTCTTTAGTTGTAGAGTTTAACTTTTTTCTTTTTGGATTAATAGGTATTTTTGTACTTGTAAGCTTTTTTATTTACTTAATTCTCCAAAAATAGGATGAAAATATCAAAGCTGGCTTAATTTTTTTTGCATAAATTTGTTTGAGAAGGGAAACTTGAGAGCAGAAATTTAAGGTATAAAATAATTTATTTAATACCTGAGTTAAGTCTATACTACGAACTTCATAGGAATTTCCTTTCCCCCTGCGTATCCTCGCCTCTATCCCAAACTGTGTTGAAATGTTATGAGAAAACGCAGTCTCTGGAAAGTGTCACATCTGCATGGGAGAGACGGCGCGTCGGCAGAGGGTGGGGGTTCCAGGAGTGTGAAGATCTGTAATTTAATCTGGAACTCTGGAAAGAATTGTTAGGGTTCACTTGGTGGGAGAGGACAGGACTGAATTCTGATCTAACTCTTGCCAGGAGGAGAAGAAGAAAAACACAAGGGAAATGATATCGCTGCCATCCCTAATTAGATTTCAGTTGATTATGGTAACTGAAATTTAGGGTTTAGTTCAAAGCTGCTATAGAATGAGAGCTATCTATGTCTTGACCTTTAAAATTTTATTATGATTGGTTCAGTTCAGTCAATAAACTGATAGAGGGAATCTAAATTTTATGAATATTTTAACTAAAGTAGCACCATATAGAAATTAGACCATTTATCAACATGTTATACCATGTACTCTTATTTAATGAATGTATAAGAATAGGTAGTTAAGCATTTTTTTAATGTTTGTGTGAAACAATAGCAAAGATCAGATCCCTAAATGGTGTACCCAGAGATAAACATAATTTTGTTTGAGGAGAACAGTGTTTAAACAACAGTAGTTTTGTAACAGATGCAAAAAGCGAATGATTATGCCTCATAATTTTAATTATATAAGGTATAACCTCTCCTTTTGAAGTTTCTAACAAGTTTTTCTTTCTGGATTTCCTGATCATCCAATCAACTTTAACCCTAGCCCTATCCAAACTAGCGTGGATGATTTCCACAGCCTAAAGTTGCCACCACGTTTCAGTGTGATGGTGGTGTTTGCAGGGCACAATGCATTTGGATGTATGCCAAAAAGCACAATTATGGTCACATCTGACCAACTCAATTTACATATTTGCCCTTTATCCCACAAACAGTTAATCCAGTTGAAAATGATTTATAGAATTTGTATATTAATAGTATGATTAATAGAGATTTTTTTTCCATATTAATGTGCATTTGAATAAAAAACAAAAAGAAATGTTAGAATTAATCGCTGGTTCATACCTCCGTAAACCCCCTTGTGTGAACACTGGTAAGCTTTTTGCGTGTGGATTTTTCATACGACTTTATTTTTTTCTACACTTTTATGGTCTATGATACAAATTTTATTTTAACTAGGTAAATTGAGGACAAATTATAGGGGATAAATAATTGTATTCAAGAAAAAAATATGATTAGGTATTTTTTTTTTTTATTCAAGGAATTGGATTATGGAACAATTGAGAACCATACACATATTCCAGAATGTGACAGACTTGATTGTACAGTACACTGTTGATCCCAAAGTGTGTAGTAAATATAAGGTTTGCATAGCAACAGCCCATAGTGAAAATGGTCTCTTAGGAGTTTAGCTGATGCAAAATGCATATTCTCAAAAAAAATTAACCAGAATTTGAAAAAGCAACGTGAAAATATTTTACCCAAAATCACATTTCTACTGCAGCCTCTTTGATGGTTGGAGGTGGGATTTTAGGACCTTGATCTTATATTTCTCTAGACAATCTCTACCATATGTCTTCAAGATGTTCATAAGCTTTTTTTTTTTTGTCTCAGTGGAATCAGGCCTCAAACAGTGTCTTCTCTACTCTTGGTTTTTACCTAGTGGCTTGATGCCAAATGTTGTAAACTCCATTCAGGTGAGGGCTTTGTATTTTATGAGTAATGAACAGAAAAATGTAGGGGTTCTCTAAAACCTAAAAAAGAGACTAGAAAGTGTGGCACCGTCAGCAAGTGATTTGTACTATTATAAAAATAAAAAGATTGCATATTAAAATAAAGCTTAGCTTGCGATAACATTGGCTTCTTGTCAAGGTTAAGATAGTTCCTGATTTTAAAAAATGCAAGAGAAAAGAAATCTTACTAATAAATCAAAAAGACTTGTAAATATTTCGCTGTTTTAGGTTTGCAATTTTTCAGGATTATATATATTTGAGTTAGTCAATTTGGAACCTTTGGCAAAAAGCATCCTCACATAACTTACATATAACCATAGACTGTCAAATCTTAATTCCTCTAAAAAAAAAAGTAACAATGGCCCATCACATGATATTTTCTTCAGGCTGTTTGTAGATGGCAATTAAACCTGGTTCCACTTCAGTGTACATGTGCAAAACACATTTCCTTGAACAACAAGATCAGAAAAAAAAACATGTTCAACTAAAAACCAAGGTCAGGAAAGGAAAGACAGAGACTGCATTATGTATGTTTGAAACATTTTGGGCCTGATCTTCAGAAGGTTTACACATCCTAAATCGTGAGAAAAGTTTTTTGTATATTCAGAGCAGATCTGAAAAGTATGCACAGTGTTTTGCTCCTTCTTTGTACATTTTATCAATACGCAGTTTATATTCTGATGACCAAATCACACAAATTCTTAGGTAAGGGTGCGCAAATGAGGGAATGGTGGCATAGTGGTTACGGCATAGAGCTTGAAATACTGAGATTGTGAGTTTAAAACCCATTGCCACTCTGGGTCCCTGAGCAAAAGACCCTTAACCCCACACTGCTCCCTGGGTGCCGCAAATGGAAGCCCACTGCTTCCATTTGCAGCATCCATCCCTATTGGGGTTGAGTCAAATGCAGAGAGTGATTTTAGTTGCGCTGTTCTTGTGACAGTGTAATGATAATAAAAAGCTGGGGGGAAAAATGTAGATAATTAACATGTGCAAGGTGATTTTGAAAATCTTAAAGTCAACTGTGGCCACAGTGTTTGTGTCTTTTTTTTTTTTTTTTTTACTTCTAAAGTCAGGTGTGAACGTAGATGCAAAAACGTCTGCCACCATTTAGGGCACAAAAGGAGTTTAGTTACAATGACAGACTATGAGGAGAGATTTTGTGCACTTGTTAGCACATTTCGACCTACAGTTAAGATAGTAAAACACTATTAACAAAGAAAAAACTCAACACAGACAGAGCGAACTCTCCCATACTTCACTATACTTTAATGTTACTCTGTTGTTTTTATATTTAACTTTCATTTCTTTTTATTCATTTTATATTTTACACTATATTGAACCACTATAATATAGTCTACCTATGCAAAATTTATTAAAAAATGATATTTAATGTTATCATCGTTGTTACTTGTGTATGTATTTTTATTATTACCTCCAACTTCATGGCTTAGAACCTCCTTTTTCTTAAATAGGCACACTCAAACTGCGAGCAGCACATGCAATCTGCTCATTTTCATGGGGTAGAAACAAATAGGTTTGCAGAATTTAACATTTGTGCAGCAATCTCGGTACATTATCCCATGCATATGAAAATAGAAAACTGCTATTTAATCCCAATGGAAACTTTGACAATCATGCCCTTTTTCTTCTCTGCATCATTTTGTGTCTCAGACTTAAATGTCCTGTCTTTATGATAATATTTTTCTCCATACACAACATACAAGGTGTTGCCTCAGCAAAGACTTCCACTAAGGGAATTAAAGCAATATGCAATTCTTAGTGTGCTATAGGAGGAATTGGGGATTCTGCATGGTATGTTACAGTAAAGTCCAACTGATTGCTAATAGGCCTATTGTTATTAAGTGCTTTTCTGCAAAGAAGGAATGACTGGCTTTATTCAGACTATTGCAATGAGGTTTTTCAAATGAGATTGCAAGAGTAAACATTCAAAATGCAGAAGACTAAAGGCATTGTTTGAAGCATGTGCATTTCATGTGGACACAACTTCTACAGCTTTTATACCCACTGCAGCTTCTCCCCTCTACCTAATATTCCAGTCAACTTCAGGGGGTGT
Organism: Cyprinodon variegatus; assembly: GCF_000732505.1. Lineage (NCBI taxonomy): Eukaryota > Metazoa > Chordata > Actinopteri > Cyprinodontiformes > Cyprinodontidae > Cyprinodon > Cyprinodon variegatus. Next base: position 52,587 of record NW_015151493.1, read on the forward strand.
ATACCACAAATTGTAAGCACAAATCGTCACATTAAAGGAAGACTTTCAAAACACTTGTCATAGTATATTACACAAAGGTAGGTTTTTAATCAAACTAAAGATTGCTACTTACCACCATTTTCTTTATTAAGATTGAAGTGTTCTGAAAAATCATATATTTTTTCCACTTATCCACTACTTGGGCTTCTATAGCTCAATCTTATATTGGTTTATCACTTTTTGTTCTTTGCTATGCACTCATCACTGATACAAGGCTTTGCAAAAAATGTTTGGCCCCATAGAACTTTTCAACCATTTGTCACATTTCAAGCTTCAAATGTAAAGATATATAATTTGTATTTTTTTGTGAAGAATGTAACAAAATTTATTGGATATTGCATTTTTAAAAAATAAATAATTGAAGAGTGGGGTGTGCAAAATTGATCTGCCCTTTTACTTTCAGTTAAGCAGACTTTCTCCAGACGTTCAGTGAGGATCCAATATTGACCAAAATTACTGCAGATAATAGACAGAAGCCACCTGTGTGTAAGTCTCCATATAAATGCATCTGATCTGTTTAAAGGGCAGAGAGCATTATGAAGCACAAGAAACACACTGGGGAGGTCTGAGATACGGTTGTAAAAAAGTTTAAAACCAGATTTAGATACAAAAAGCTTTCCCAAGCTTCAAACTTCCCAAGGAGCACTGTGCAAGCTATAATATTGAAAAAGAAGTAGGGTATCGGACCACTGCAAATTTTTGAAGATCTGGCCATCCCTCTAAAAGCAACATAGCTCATAACCCTGAACACACCATCCCCACTGTGCCTTATGGTTTGGGCCTACTTTTCTTCAGCAGGGACAAGGAAGATAGTTAAAAGTGATGAGAAGATGGATGGAGCTAAATAAAAGCATTACACAACCATTACACCTAGCGCACACCATTCTTGGGGAAAAAAACCTGTTGGAGTTTGCAGAAGAACTGAGACCGGGAGGGAGATCTATCTTCAAACAAGATAATGATCCAAAAAATAAAGCACAATCTATGAAATGGTTCACAAATAAGCATAACATTGTGTTAAACTGGCTGAGTCAAAGTCCAGAACTGAATCCAATCGAAAATCTGTGGAAAGAACTGAAAACCGCTGCTCACAAACGCTCTCCATCCAAACTCACTGAGCTTAAGCCGTTTTGCTGGAAAAACGGATCGAGACAAACACCGAGTGACTTGCAGCTGTAACCGCAGCAAAAAGTGGCTCTACACATTATTACTCAAGCTGGCTGAATAATTTTGCACACTCAGTTTTTTGTTTTTTTATTCATTAAAAAAGTTGAAATAATCCAATAAATTTAGTCACACTACATGATTGTGTCCCACTTGTTGAAAAAAAAGTTTAAAATTTTACATCTTTATGTCTGAAGCCTGAAATGTGGCAATACATGTGTATATACATACACACACACACACACACACACACAATACTTTTACAAAAATTTGACCTAATATATAAAGTCAAATTTTTGTAAAAGTATTATAAACATTCTTAAAATGTTCCCTAGGGTCCTGTGACTCCATTATGTACTACATAGCTATATTGTCAACCTGTTTTAAATCGTAGAGTTTCATTAAAAAGCTTGGATGAAGCAACTCATCAAGGCTTTTCAAAATCCTCTTAAGGTAGTATCATATCATCAGCATTTTCTCTAACCTGAATCTAATCTTTCTTTTTTCTTTTTTTTGAATGGCACCTTTGAGCGTAGAGATGTGTCTGAAGTTCTGAGCATTTTTAAAGAACACAGAGGCTGAAAGCATTTCCAATAGAACAAAGTTTCCCTCACTATCAACATTTTAAAAGCTGTGAAATGGTAAAAACTTGCTCGAAGCAGATTTGATCCTTTTCATGAAGATGATGCACAGACTTGACTTTCATTAGCATTGCTTTGAATGTTGCTGCTGTGAAGTAAAAGCTGAAAACAGGATAGGTCACACAGCTTCATATTTAGACTTGTTTTGAGTGTGGTGCATGTCTAGCTGAATTTCATGGAAAATTTGGATTTTATATATTTAAACAAAGAAAACTTAATATGAAAGTTATAGACAATATTTAAAAGCTTCGTCATAGATGATCTATAAAATTATGTATTTAAGAATGTATCATTTGGTCATAATGTTGGTGTATTTTTCTGTCAGCAGCAGAATTAGGCTTAATGTCTCTTATCAACAATACCCGCATGAGTTAAGAATAACTTTAGTTTCCTAATGTAGTATGGCTATGCAGCTTTTATAAAGTAAATGATCCATAAACAATTAATTAGGTTCTTTTGTGAAACAGTTAGAAAGCAGAAATGTAACTATTAAAATGTAACCCTCCAACTAAACTATATAGGGAGGATGGAAGACTCTAGCTGAAGTATCAAGACACATCAATGCACTATTCTTAGCACAAAAGATTGAAGTCTAAAAAATTCTACGCTCACAACTGCATTTTTCTTTATTTTTCTTTTTTTTGCCAAGTCAACTTTATAGATGCCAAGTGAAAGCATAACAGCTGCAATGAGTCCAAACGCAGCTGCTCATTCGGCTTTTCTCAGATTCATAACAACCAGGAGGTTTGGAAAATTATTCAAGAAACCAAGTATGTATTAAACAAGATGATTACATAGAAAATTATGGCTTTTCTGCTTTTAAGTACAATATAATTTTACAATGTGTACATATATATTTGGTTTGTATGATATATAAACAGTTGTGATTGCTAAGTTTTTCCCCTTGTCCGCGGCCACCCCCTTTTTTTATTCCTTTGCTCATAGTCCTTTCTGGTGCTGCTCTGTTGCTCCAGGGCCTTAGTGATGTGGTGGAAAACTGAAGGCACCTACTAAAGGGGCCTCTTTTTTGCATAGCAGTCCTGTTAGTATGTGATTTTAAAAATATTTGTCCTGGGTGGGTTGTGATGTTATCACTGGAAAAGAGTTAGCGTCCTGATTTTGTGAAGGTGGGGGATCTGATGCTGCTAAACTTGTAGATTTAAAAGATCCAACTGCCATATTGTTGAAAATACAAAATCATATTGTTGTGCCATATGCCATGATCATGCTTTTTGGACACTGGGAACCAGTGTCCATATTTCATCTTGACATCATGACCAGGGAAGACGATAAAAGCTTTGGTGCATAACAGCTGGGGGACCGATGCGGCCCCCCCTTATTCAGCCAAAGCAGTCACAGGCAAGTCTTGTTAGTGACATTTGCTTTATTTGATCAATGTTGCCTGCAAGTTAAATTCTTATAGTATTTGTGAATTCACAAACACACTAAAATCATTATCGTCAAACCATTTGAAATTGACCCAAAATGGGACAGCAAATCAATATAATGTTTTAAAGAGGTATTACAGAATTCTCTAATGATACTGCCACCTGTGGCCAAAACACAGAACTGCAGCAGTCTTCTGCTTGTTTTCTTAGCTTGTGCTTGAAAATTTTTTATTTATTTTTTTATTTTTTTTACTTTTTTCCCCCTTACACAGAGTTGACATTTGTGCCTGAGTTGAGCTGGATGCCGGTGGCTTCTTAGTATCCACAAAATCCATCTTGAATATAACGCTTGGATGTTTGCTAGGTTTGACCCATTTAACATTGGAGAACTTGACGTCACATCCGCAGAACAATGTAGGAACTTCTGAAGCGAAGAAAATTCTGGAAAAATAGGCTACAGGCTTATAGATGCACAGCAAAAATGTGACCAGGGCCGTAGAAGGTCTACAACCCATCAGCAGGACCAGTATCTGCTCCTTTGTGCCAGGAGGAGCAGGAGGAGCACTGCCAGAGCCCTACAAAATCACCTCCAGGAGGCCACTAGTGTGCATGTCTCTGACCAAACAATCAGAAAGAGACTTCACGAGGGTGGCCCGAGTGCCCGACGTCCTTTAGTGGGCCCTGTGCTCACTGCCCAGCACTCTGGAGCTCTATTGGCATTTGCCACAGAACCCCGGAATTTGTAAGCCCTCCACTGGTGCCCATGCTTTTCACAGATGAGAGCAGGTTCACCCTGAGCACATATGACAGACATGAAAGGGTCTGGAGAAGCCATGGAGAACATTATGCTGCCTGCAACATCGTTCAGCATGACCGGTTTGGTGGTTGTTCAGTGATGGTCATTTCCATGGAGGGATGCACTAACGTATACAGGCTAGCCACCGGCACCCTGACTGCCATTAGGTATCGGGATGAAATCCTTGCACCCATTGCCAGACCCAATGCTAGTGTAGTGGGTCCTGGGTTCCTCCTGGTGCACGACAATGCCTGGCCTCATGTGGCGAGAGTATGCAGGCAGTTCCTGGAGGATGAAGGAATTGATACCATTAATTGGCCCTCATGCTCGCCTGACCTAAATCCAATAGAACACCTCTGGGACATTATGTTTCGATCCATCCAATGCCGCCAGGTTGCACCTCAGGCTGTCCAGGAGCTCAGTGATGCCCTGGTCCAGATCTGGGAGGAGATACTCCAGGACGCCATCCGTTGTCTCATTAGGAGCATGCCCCGATGTTGTCAGGCATGCATACACGCACGTGTGGGCCATTCAAATTACTGAATGGACTAGCTTGCAGCATCATTTTTTTCACTAATTTTTGGGGAGTCTTCGAATTCAGCCCTCTGTAGATTGATAATCTTCATTTCGATCAAATGATGAGGC
>NW_015151493.1:57593-67055 GCF_000732505.1 Cyprinodon variegatus
TTATTATTATTATTATTGTTCTTTTTAGTTTCCTGTTCTTTGTGCTTCATTTATTTCAGGTTGTTTGATGGTTGTTCACATAAAGACCTAACCCATACAAAATGCATAGGATCTTGTGGAGGTAAACTCACATACTTAAAAAATAAACATTTGGGGTAAAAAAAAATCACAGTGGCAACATTGTACATTTAAAGAAATGAAATATACCTAAGAATATCATGATATATACATATAATATTTTGCCGGCATGAGCCTCTTTTTGATTCAAATCCAAGTATAACACAGCTTGCAGATGACGCTCATTTTACATCCAGTGATTTGGCCTCACCAAGTCATTTAATAGATTTGTGTGGGTCTGATGATGTTAACAGACTGGTGTTCCAGGGGGTTGCGGTTAAAGAACCAATCAGAGAGAGGACCAAAAACAACATCTTTGGCTTGTCAATACCGCCATTTCCTCATAAAACTCTATGCTGAAATTCTTGCATTTTCCTGTGTTAATAACAATGTGAATAATTATTTAGAAAAGGTAGCTTGCAAAACATTTCACTTTCTATTTCACTCCATATGATACTTTTTTTCTAAGAGTGGTCTGTTTTTTTCCCCCTATTCATATGGCCATGAAAAATCTTTTGCTGTTTATCACCAATAAATGAAATGACAGAACATCTGCCTATGACTGCACAGTCTATGTCACCTTTGAGGGCACGCTTTAAAACAAAGAAGCTGTGGGAAACTGGGGGATTTTAACCTGATGGGAGACAGGGTCAAGCAGGGAGATATGGTACATTAGCAAAGCACGATTTCCCCACATGTGATACTGCTGTAGGTCTGGCCCGAATATTAACGTATATTACTCAGAGTAAGAGTCAGTACCATAAATGAAGAGGGTTAAATACTTCTTGCAGCCAACTGGAAAACCATAACACTATTTTAACATTTAAAAAAAGTCACAACATTATGCTCCTTAAAAGAACAAACTCAGGATAAATGTTCATGTCACAAATCGTTATGAAGAAACATAATATCTTTGGGTTGATTTCTTTTTGTGAACATAATCATAGATGGGAACTTCATCATAAAAACAAACAACTTTGTCAAGAGAGCACTTCTTTTTCTCAATATCCTGGTTTATGCATTAAATACATTCTTGACATTGAACTAAGTGTGAAGACAAATGTTAGGAGTTGGGTGGTAACACAGGTATTATTTATAGAAGTGTTTGGGGTCATTTGTTTGCATCTAATTAATGTGGGAAGAAAAACTGTCCATATGGATATTAAATTCCATGCAGAGCCCATTACAAGTTCAGGAAATTAAAACAATGCTTATGGAGCCAAAGGCTGTCAGTTAATTCTTCGTGAAAAGCAGCTCATTTTTCATTTCTGGCTTCTTTCATGTTGTTTTCAGACTTAATGTGGGAGTAGTGAGCTGGAAAAATGCGTCTGTACATTTTATTTTAGCTGTGTGGGGCTGTGTGGGTGTGTGTGTGTGTCTCATGAGTTTCATGAGCGTTTGTGGACAAGAAACTGGACTAGGCTGCATTTTGAAACCACATGATGACAGCACCCGATGAAGTCAGAGTAAACAACAAGCCAGTCCTCATTACAGATCGCGTGTGCTTTTGGATTTATTTCACATGGTCACAAAACCCCCTGTTGTTAAGAGGAAATAATCATATGATACGTATGACTTTGTAGGGTCTTTCAGCTGCAGTCTGTCAGTGTTGCCTCAAACTCAGATTTTCTGTACAAAAAGTAAACGATTTCCAAAAACAGGTCCAAATCTGGCTCCTAATTATGAGAAAAAAATTGTTAATGTTACTAGAACGGCTAGTGTGGTTTTGTTTCAACAGTAGTCAGCAAATGGATGCAGCTTTGCTGTATTACATCAATAACGGGCTAGACCAGCCTTCACCCGACACCATGGATAAATTATTTTAATAAATGTGAATTAAAACAGACAAAAGACAATTTGGCAGTTATAGGCTATTCAAAAACTGCTGTTTAGGAACCATATGCAACAAAGTCAGTTTAATTTGGTACATCCCAACAAATTAGTCTGATTACTGCTTGATTTTAAGATATACTATTCCTATTGTTTTCTTTTTTGTGATTAACTTTTCAAAGGCACCATTAGGGTCACTTTGGAGGTAAAAATGTGGTTATTTTTGTGATAGATTTCCTTTATTTCCTATTGCAGCAAAATTTCAAAATCTATTTCAATTCAGCTTCATTTTAGTTCAGTTAATTTTTATAGTGCAAATTTAAAACACGTCATCTAAATTGCACTTTAGAGAAGCATAAAAAAAACGAAATTTCATTAATAGTGTTAAAATTGAAATATCAAGTATTAAAACGTTAACAAAAGGGGAGAATGTAGAAACTGTATATGTTTATGGTTGAAATGCTTAAAACCTTCCGTGCGGAAGTTGAGAGCGGTCGTTTTCCTCTGATACTTTTTCACTGTGGTTTACTCGAGAAAACAATTACATTTTCTCACTATCTACACATAAAATAATCTAAAGCCATTTTCGCGTAATATTGAGATGATTGTGTGTGGTTCTGTAAATAATCCAATGTTTAACTTTTAAGTAATGAGAAGATGTTGTTGGTTTTATTATTTGCATCCACTTGTGCTTCATAAGCAATTAGACCTGGGCCTCCGTCACCTTAGAACCGGGTGTTTTCTGAACTGCCCCGGTGTTACGTCTGTAACAGGTGTAAGATGCATTAACCCCTAAAATGCATCCAGATTAAAGATTTTCATTAAAAAAACTGTCAAAATTTGTTTCTACTGTATTCAATGCAATCCAATCATCGACCACGACCTGACAATGAGTAAAAAGAAAAAGGAAACTAAAAAAACTGATTATTTGTGCAGACGCGGTACCAAAATTGCACAACTACAGGCAGCGCAGGCATGGACGGACTGGGAATCCAGGGCTGTTGGCCAGCCTTATTCATTACTCATGCAGGTTAATAATCTCGTTATCTCCAGAAATCGTTAACTGTCTTCTCCTGATAACGAGATAATCATCTTGTTATCTCGAAAAAATAATAAATGGTCAAACGAGATATTATGTCATTATCTCTAGAAGTCAAAGGGAAAAAAAATACCGCTCTCAGCTTCTGTACTTCAGTATACTTTTTGTTTGTTAAAAATCTTTTTTCTAAATAAAGAGCAAAAGAAAAAAAACTTAATGAAACAGCTGCAAGTACAGCTCATTTTTATCTCATTTTCATTTCTACTAATTTTTATTACACTTTTTTTATCATACTTAATTTCATTAAAATATGTAAAAAAAAAATTAATTCTGTACTCTTTAATCAATTTCAGATGTTTTGGAAATATTTCTAACACATTTAGTATATAGGTTTCATTAGATACAGCATTGATACTGATTCCTGCACCATATGTATGCCGTTCATGAGGCTTTGTGTTGTTTTTCAGTCATGCAAAGCACTGGCTCCAAAACCCTGGTCCTCAAATATCTCTGCCTGGTATGTTTTGATGCATCTTTGTACCAGCACATCTTATTCAAATAATTGCTTGTACTCCACATACCATCAAATGTATGCAGAGTATGTGCAGTAATAAGTGGAGATTTTTGTGATGCTGGCTTGAAATATGCAGGAGAAGGATACACAAGGAGAAAAGTTAGGAACCACTGTTATAAAGCACATGCTGTACAATATAAAATATTAAAGTTGTTATTCAATTAAGGTTTGAATTCAGAAAGGGTGGTCAGGTATTCACTTCATATGTCAGCCCCCCAGTCGTGGACTTTGAGGTAAGGCAAACTAGGCAGAATTTTGAAGCAGAATCCACAGATATTTTTTTCTCCTTGGATCACAATGTAATGTGGGGTACATAATATGGTGAAACACTGGATCCTGTTGTCTGTTCAAACTACCGTGGCTGAGAGAAAGTCACATTGCTTTGCAGTATGTGATATGGAAACCCACATCTATGCCAACAGATTAACTTGAAGTTTGGAAAGTACCAGAGGGGGGACATGGGGTACTGTGGCACCATCCTCCCTAATAGAAGAAGTGAAAATGTATAATGAAAAAGGAATAAATAGATTTCCACTCATTGTCAGATTTTAACAGATTTAACAGCCCTGTTGCAGTGAAGAAATTATCCCTCAGAAACAAAAAGTTTGTGCAGCACAGTCAGAGGGATGATAGTAAACTTAATAGGAGAGGTGCAGCTTTCATCAGATTCAGCAAAATTTTATGTAACCATTCCCAGTGAGGACAGAGAAGGAGATCAAAGGGTTAAGAAGTTGGGACCAGACAAGCCCGAGAATATTATCAACCAGCCGACCAAGGCAAAAAAATAAAATAATTATTAATAAAAAAAAAAAACTATTCTAAGCCTGCTGTGCATGGGAGGATTATCATAGAGGTGTAACTGGATGACAGACAGAATCCAGGCTTTGTGGTAAGCCATTCTATTTATATAACCCTTTATTTATACATAATAAATTCTTGAGACCGAGTACATAAATTAACAACAGTAAAAAAAGACATTAATATTCCTAAAATGACATCAATAAAAAATACTAGAAACAAAACCTTTAGGATACAATCCACTACTTCTGAAGATCAATACCTTAGAACACCAGCTGAGCTATGCTTCTGTGCACAGCGTTATCCAAATATTTATTCTCTTTGAATAGACTCTATGTAACCTTTAAAGTTTATTCCTCAGGTTTTTAAAAAGGTAAATATTCTACAATGTTCAAATTTGTTTAATTTTAGTTCAGGTTCCAAATTAATCAATAAATGTTATTCCAATACCATTATCTACATCATTTACAAAATAAGATAAAATATTATAAATGCTGAAAAAATTATAAAAAGGATTAAAAAAGGATGAAAAAAAGGATAAAAAAAAGGATGAAAAAAAGGACAGGTACAGATGTTGTTCATTATAAAATATGGTCAAAACCATATTTTTACCTCTTTTTAAAATAGATATCATGTCATAGCTATGAGATGGAATTATTTGACATGCCAGTTAGAGATTTTCCTTCAGCAAGAATTTGGTCAGCACAACAACACAAGAAATTCCCACATTCAGCACTTGATACCACAGTTGACGCCTATCCCTTACTGTACAGTCATTCATCATATTGCACTCATTTTAGACATCCAAACATAGTCGCCTTTCTTTCACTTAATTAAAATTGCTGATTTTTACAGATTCAGCTCAACATACCAGTGTTTTTTGTGATTATTACAATTGAAACCCTTCATTTATGCATGGTGCATTACACAATAGAAGATTCCTACTTTATTTGTGAAATATTACATTTCGATAAGGACATTCTATTATTGCTGTTCAATTATTTTTGTTGTCTCACTGTATACGTCATCATATTCTTCACCAGTGCCCACTGCTCGGTACCAGCAGTGCTTCCATCTGTCCGGATGTAGTATCAGGAGCTTTTCCCAACTATCTCTGGTGGGACTTCAACTGAAAAAGCGCGTCAGAGTTGAAATTTAGGGGCTGCGTCTTCCGTCACAGCGATGCGCAGAGGCCAGTTTGGATTGGAAGAGTCCTCATTATATGGCTGACAAATGCAGCCTTCCTTTTGCCCGTTTTGAAGGACGCGTCTGGTGTATCCTAGGTATGCTTGGGTATCCCAGGATTCATTGTAAGTCTAAGCAAGCCGGCTGCTCTGTTCTCACACGAAATTGTTTCAGACATTTTCAATTGAAAAACCTTCCTGGATGGTAAGTGAAACATCTTCAAAATCCAGTGTTTTTTTTTCTTCCTTTTTTGGAATGACTATGACCTGGATGACTGAGAATTTTCACCAGCAAGTAGTTTGAAATGGTTATTGAGTCAGATTTTGGGTGGATAATTTATTGAAAGGATTTATCTGTCCCTGTGCAAATATGTTTCACTGATAATAAAGCACAGATTCCAATCTGTCGGCAGTATGGGGACTAAAATCTGATATCTGCGACAACGGTACTGCTGCTGAAGCTCCACGAAAACGTTATTAGCACCCAAAACAGTACTGAGTAGTAAAAAAAAAAAAACATTCTTTGCCTGCTTTATGAATGAACTGTCACGGGTGCTCGTCACAACCACTTCTAATCCCTGATGGGTTAATGTCACATGAATTAAGTTCGGACCTTTCAACCTCTGCAAATATTGCTTTGCTCTCTTCGTGCATCCACTGTACTTCTACTTGCAGTGCCACTTCGCTCTAATTGCCAAATATGCGCTCAAATGTGTCGTTTTCATGTTTAGTTGCTCCTAAATGCACCTTTTGTATAGGGACAGCATAAAAAGATCCAGTATCCAGTGTTGTCATTCCTTGTGCTGCACATTTCTCTCTTAAAATACAGCTGTATTTTAGAGAAATTGGTGAAGATTCCCAGTCATCCAGGTCAAAGTCATTCCAAAAAAGTTCAAAAAAACAACCACCGGACTTCCTTTTTTCAAGTTTGAAGACGTTTCGTTTCCCATCTAGGAAACGTTTTCGTCAGTTCAATTTCAGTTCATAAAGCTTGAAACTTGATGCTGATCCAGAGATTCTGAATTTAAAATACTTCCTGGATAGGAGGCGAAATGTCTTCAAACTTAAAAACAAAGCCCAGTTTTTTTTTTCTTTTTACTTTTTTTTTGAATATTTTAGGAAAGAAAGTATCTGTATAAGCAAAAGCTTAAAGCCAAGAACTACATTATAAAATAGAATAGGATAACAAAAAAGCTCATTCAGTATCTTTTTCTGTGAGCACGGGAATAAGATCAGTCCCAATTGCATTTAATGAAGATGAGTTAAATACATGGTGTTTTCAAAAGCATCAAACATTGAATTACTGTTCTTTGGTATAATGTCCTGATCCTGCCTTAATTTCAAAGCTAGCAGCCTGAGCATACAAACCTGTAGATAATGAATGAAGCACTGAATTTTATAAAAATATTAAAAGTAAATTATTAGAGAAAATGCCAAGTTTTGTAGTGTGTTTTGCATCAAAGCAGGAAACATGTTTTATTGGACAGACTTATGGAGTCAATAAAGTTTACAATTTTACTTAGATTCCCCCAGAGCAGCTAGTTAAGTCTGCATTTTTATCAGCAGAGGTATATCTTTCCAGGGCCCTTAAATATTCTTGATGGGTTTAAGGTTCTTATAGCTGTCCAGTTTCACCAGACACACATTCACCTACTCTTATTTTTTCAACCACACCTTTTACTGCATGCGTAAGGCTGCCAGAAACTACTTTTATCACCATCTACAATTGCTTCAGCGTTAGACTTGATCCCTCTCATTAGCCTGGGATGGTAAAACAGGGATTCAGTAAAAGAAAATACAGAGCATCATTAAACACAGTCAACGATATACTAGGAATTATAGGAGTTCCATAAAAAGGATGGCAGAATGCCAGAAAACCTATTTAATTCCTCCAGAAGCAGGTGTGAGCTACTGCAACAAATCACTCTATGCTAGAGGTCTAATTTGTAAAAGACAACAACATAATGCATATAAAGAGCTTAAAATGTTTGCTGAACAAAGGCAGATGTTCTATAGTAAGATATATGAGAACAGAAAGCAATGATGCCAAGCTGATTAGCAATTCTGATTTGGTTCATTTTATCAACTCGAGACACAAAGAGAATGTAAATCGATGAGAACAGCATCGTAAGTTGACTGAAAAAACAAATAAAATGCTGATTAAATGGGAACTTCAGGATAAAAGCCAATAAACAAGCAGTGATTAATTGAAATACAGTATAACTCAAAGTTAAATATTTGGACAATAGGTTCATGTTGGGCCTTTTTCAATGTTGAGCTATGAATTTTAAGCAGACCACACAGACACATAAAGAGCTTAAAAGCATGAATAAAAGAAAAGCCTCTCAGCTTGTGATTATAAGGTTTCATGGGTCCTGTCTCTTTAGTTAACAGAAGTAGATGTAAGGTGGGAGACTACTCACTTTACTTGGATGTAATCTTGCAACATGTACATTAACAATCTGCACCTCAACATGATAAAATTGCTACTTTTAATATTTTTGTGGAGTATTTAAAAATCCCTAGACTCTGATTGGTAAAGGGGGACTATAGTGAAAGAAAGAAAAAAGGTGCTTTAGGTGTACGGATGTAAATGCTCTCTTTGTGTACACTTTTAGTTGATGTGATTGGAACACAGCCTCGCTCAGGAAACCGAACCAGTGTTTAACTTGGAAGGCCGACATAGTTCAAGGCTGCCAAAAGCGAAGAACTAGCTCACCTCACCCAGCCTGCTATAAATTCTCACCCTCTTTTCGTCCCTCACATGCTCTGAAGCTGTTTGTAATGTTTGTCTCCACATTTCACTAGAGCAGACATTCTCTGCTCAAAGCTGTTGCCTGAAAGCAAACTTGTTTAAAAGTGTGATCTCAAGTTAAGGCATGAGACACAGGATAACAGGGCTGGGGACAGCAGTCTCTTTAGTGCCATTACAGCAAAGTCTGCCCCTGAGAGAACATGCTCAGGTCTGCCATTTGTCCGTTTCAAGTTATTTTTATTTAAGATTTTAAAGGGGGTGCAGTAAAACCTGAGTTGGCTCTTACCCTTCAGAACTTCTTATTTGTAATGTATTGCCTAAATCACAGGAGGTATGTTGGAAAAACAGGACACCCCATAAAATCCTGAAAATGGCCTCCTGTTTTAACATCTCAAGGGAAACTGATTCAGACGGTTTTTAAAAACAGATCTCAGTGTGGAATGGAGAATAGAAAAATAGTACAGAGGCATTTTATTGGCCTTTTCTTTAACTTGCCTGCATTGATTCATCAAGTATATAAAATGTCCTTTAATTTCTTACAAATGACACTAAAAGGTAAAGTGAGGTTAGAGCATAATGGGACAGATAAAATCAAAAGCAAAGGTCGATAGAGGCAATGTCGCATCGTTACTTTACCTGTCCATTTTCTGGATTGGCAAGAGGGTCAAACTCTCCCCTTTTAATCTTGTTGTTGGAATGATTAGAGGAAGTAGGGATGAAAGAGTGAGGAAGGTGAAAGGACAGAGAAATATAAAAGTATATTAGTGCATTTAAAATGAGATCATAAAGGTTAAGGAAAATTTCACTGAGGATGCAATCTCTTAAAGTGCTTTATGTAGTTTCCTAATTTTTTTTTTTATCACTAAATCATTTTATTTCATAGACATGGCATACAAGAATGTGTTGTTGGCAAAACACATGAGAAAGTAAGTAAATATCTGCTAAATATATGGAACACTAGATTAATACTAAACATCAAAATCAGATCAATACTTCAAATCTTTTAATATTTAATAATGGTATAGTAAACATTCCCAGATTGTTTTAGAAGCATTAGTCCAGTTGTGAAGTAAATATTTCAGTCTCAACTCAAGTTACATAGCCTCTTGTGCTTTTATCTGCAGAGATGGGAAGTTACGAAGTACAAATACTTCGTTACTATACT
>NW_015151493.1:67687-132594 GCF_000732505.1 Cyprinodon variegatus
TATACTATTATATCATATATGTTTTCAACTGTATTTTACAAAAATAAAAAGCAGAAGAACATTTTCACTGCAGATTCCTTTGGATAAAATATACCAGAACCTCACTGAAACATACTTGGACCCGGATGCCTTTAAATCCTTCCTTTTCCCATGAAACCAGTCAGTTGAAACCACTCTATATAGGACTTCCACCATTTGGTCTAAATTTCATGTTCATGTTATTCCTCAGGCCCCCCATTTTACCCTTTAAGTACGTCAATAGGCAACTCGCTTGATGTGGTCTTCTGAAATGCAAATTAGGCACTTCCTCACCCCTTTCTCAGGTCGCAGAGCATTCCTCTCCAACCCGTTTTTCTAGTTTGATGGTAGAGATATGATTATTTAGCAGAGCTAAAATAGGGGAAAGATGTAATAACGTGTGGATTAATCCACCCAGCAACCAAAAATTTTAACTTAAGCACTTGTAGCTTGGCCATCTATCAGCTTGGACTACAAACAAATCATTGCAATAAATCAAAATCCCCAATTAAAAAAATGTAAAAGAGAAGTCCATGATTTTGTTGAGTTTCGCAGCAAAGTGTTAAGCTGCTTTTGTTTAAAAACCTTATAATGAGTACCCAAAATTTATTGGATTGAAAAAATATTAAAATTATTAAAACAGAATAAATAGATATCTACATAGCTCCCAGAGAGACTAGATTTAACTTTTCTGCTCTACCAGAGACACCAAGTACATAACAAAACGTAGTTAACTTAAAAAGGGAATTTTGCATGATAGGTCCGCTTTAGTGGTGAAAAGCAGGACCCAAGTGCAGGGAGAAGAAGAGATTATCTTAAACGAAGGATATTTGAAAATGAATGTTCCAGGTGAGAGATATTTAACCTGGAGAGTTGATTAGAGAACAACAAGCAGGTGGTTGATTAGAAACACTGTGCAGCTGTGAATAATGGAAAGTTAGCCTGAAGAAGTTATGTAAACCAGCTGATATAACACAAAAGGACATAGGAGAGTAATATAAACACATATTACAGTAAATACCAAAATAAATCAAATGGATTTAAAGTCCATTAAAATGAAATAACACATATTTTCTAATTACAAATCCTCAAATAACTTTATTAAAGCTAAAACCATCAAGGGTTTTGTCTATAGCAGTGATCTTTGTTTTTGGATATCTACTAAATGTAAGTCCAGAACTATATTATATGTAGTACACTTACTAAAATATATGTTTTAAAGATCATTACCTTTAAAGTGCTGTAAAATGCATTATTTCTAATCAGAATTGCACACTAGTGATTCTTCACTGAAGTTCATGACAGTGTGGTTTCTTTTCATTTTTCTCACCTCAACATATTTTATTCCCGTGAGTTTCACAGGGTTTTAACTAAGACTACTCATTTTAGTTGTGTCCCCATAATAAAATGTAAGTTTGTGAAGGAAACTTTGTTCTTAGACATCTCAATGAATTCACCATGACTGACAATAAAAATGAACATCACATGTTTTTAAGATTTACTTATGGTTCTAATTCAGTATTCTTTTGCATGTGTTTTCAAAACAACATCCCAAAACCCTTCATTCCTTTGGTCATGCCAGCCCTTTGTTCAATAGCAGTGAGCGGGATCAGATACACCATCAGAGTCCCAGTGCATCAGGCTAGTGGGGACTCTCTCTTTTCATGCAGTAACTAAAAAACATGCTTCAAGTGCCCACAATAATTCTACTCTGAGCCACAGCCACAGCTTTCCCCTTAACAAGACACAATTACAAAGTTGTAAATCAGCACTCTGCCCATTTTGAAGCTTTCAGAATATCCAAGTGGTTTGAGAGGCTTTGGAACTTGAAGATGATATGAAATAGTTATTTGTCAGGGTAGAGCTAGAGGGCACATAAGACTCTTTATGTCTCTTACACAGAGCATATAATAGTTTAACAATAGAAGTGCTGCCTTGCATGACAATATTGATAAGCAAATGATCTCTCTGGGGTGTGTATTCGCTCATGTTGACTTTTGATTTAACATCAGAGCGCACAGAAAGTCAAAAGCTCTAATCTTATTATACAACCCTTTATTTAATTTTCACTATCACTGAGCCTATATTCTACAGATAATGGATTCCTGGGTGAAAAGCATCAGATCGATATTTCTATTACCTGTTGTGATCTCTGTAAACACATGAAGGAAACCCTCTAGCATTAATGTTTAAACCTCTCTCCGAGATGATGTAATATCTTCCTTTATGTATTCGTTAATTATTACTAATCAGTACCTCAAAAGCATTAATTTAAAAAAAAACCTTTTTTAAGGTCACTTGTATAGATCAAAGAGAAGGTATTAAATAATTTGACCGCATCTTTCATACATCCCAAACTTTCACCAAAATGTACGCACAGCGAACATGCAGGAGATGTCCAGCCTTTGGAGGAGGGTTGGGTCATTGAGCTGCTCAGAAAGGAAGTCAAGTGAAAGGATTTTTTTTTTCCATTTTCCTGCCACTTCACTCTTTTTTTTTTCCTTGCTTGGCTAGTCCTGCTGTGGCCCGTGATGCAGGGTCCCAAGGGCCCGGCGGTGAAATAGTAATATGGACCATCTGACACCTGTCAAAACATCCCTGTTAGTTGAGCGTCAAGCCCTGTCAGCTCGGAGAGGAAAATGCTATGCGGGCTCTCAATTTCCTCCTTTCCCTTTAAATTTCTACCCTGTCCCTCTGGTTCTCATAGTGCATATCCCTAACTTTTACTCCAGAGACTCTGGCAGAAATTCCCTCCTTTCTTATTCTAGTTTTCCCATTTGGGAACACTTTTCTATCCTCCTGTTTTCTTAAGTCTTTGCCTTACTCTATTTTCCTTCATTTTTGGTAAATATCTTTCTTTTTCTCACTGTCTGTTTCAGAATATCTTTATGGTTTGCTGAAGACTGTACTCAGTTATTCACCACCCCACATGTTGAGATTCCTTAGATCGAACATGACACAATTGAGAAAGAGAAAGGGTTTCTTCTTTAGCTGTATTTATACATAGAATTCCTGGATAACATTTAGAACTTTCTAGACCAAATGTTATATTATAGTATAATTTTTCCATACTGCTAATGTGTAGTACTCAAGTTTTTTTCTACACATAACTCTGTTAAATGTGAGAAACATTCAGCAGATTCTTCTAAACTATTCTGGCAAAGAAACACCTGGTGTACTTCTGCTTAACTTTGGTTTTCGCCAATCTTGTTAACAAATAAAATGCCTATCATTAGATAAGTGGAGCCTTAGCTGCGTGAAGTTGAAACCCCACCGAAGTAAAAAAAAAAAAACTAATCAAAAAGACTAAATATTTTTGCTTCTTTAGTGCAGGTTTGGGCATTTAAAATGGTCTGTTTGTGCATTTGGAAAAAAGACAAAAGCATGAAACATTTCAAAAAGACTATGTGCTACTCTTGTTACGGAGATTCGAAAGATTATTTTTAGGTCACCCACAGGTCAACTATCAACCCATTAAGCTCCAAAATTTAGTCAAAATTATCTATCCTACTTTTTCAGTGCTGCATGATTTGTGCAGGTAAAACTATCGCTTGTACTGATTTGGTTAAAAGATTAAGAATTAATTTTGATTACAGCTAATGACGTCACTATCCCAACAGACGTTTAATACTGTGTAATATTTAGTAAATCACCAGCCTCCCAGAACCTCTGCTTTGGACCTGCCGTTACCCTTGGTAACCCCATAGCATTTCCTGTGAAGGGCCGTTTCTCAATATGCGTTCTTGAGCGTTCTCGTGCACTCGTGATACGTCATCAGCCTCAGCCTGAGCACTGTTCCAATTGCCGAGAATACCAGACCGAGAATCCCCGGATGTTGTTCTCACCCCGCCCTCTGTATCGAGTATGCATCAGAGCAGACTTGTCCGTTCTTGAGATTGAGCTGTCCCAGCATGCACTGTGGCAGCAGCAGCTTTCAATGTAGTGCTCCATTGAAAGTTAAAAGTTCTCTTTTCTGTTGCTGTTCAATAAAAGTACATTTTAAAATCATTTGAGACGAGAATATTATATTTTAAAGTGTCACTATATGGTCCATTTACCGATTTAATGCGTGATAAAAAAAAAAAAAGTTTTCCGAAGTTGAGAGGACCACAGCAATCAGCGGAGCTCCAAAGCTAACAGCAGCCAGGGCTAACCGCAGCCCGTCTACAGCAGCCCTCTCTCGGGATAGTCGTGTGTGAAGGACAGCTGGCTCTGATGGCAAATTTTTTTTGTTTTATTTGACAAAATTTTCATATGATTTGTGCTTATCTGACTGTGTTCATCTTTATTCCCCCCATTAAATGAAAAAAGTAAAGTTTATCATTATCTAGAGACTATTAATAACAGGAGGTGAAATGCAGCTCTAGAAGAGCCGAATGTGTGGTGGTGTCAAGAGGACGTACTGTTTCAATTGACCCAGATGTATGCTGCCCACACAAGAATGCAAGTTCGTACTCACGATTTGAGAAACGGGCAACATCATGGACTGCTGCTAAATTGTTCTCTATTAGCAACTTTTAAATCACTTTAGGAAAACCATGAAATACTGGAAAAGCCCCAAAAGCATTTAAAGAAAAAGGCCACTTTGGTTCATCAAGAGCTGCATCTGGATGACGGTTGATTCAGCGGTATTTCCTTATAAATCTACCCTTGCAGAAAACACCAACTGGTCAGTGGGCAGTGACAGGCTGGGGTCTGTGCTGGAGGTAATGGAAGATGATTAACAGTCCCTCTAGGACTAATCAAAAATGGCTTTTTTTAAACCCACTTAAAACCCGCTTGGGGAGCATTCCCTAGTTCTAGCTTTGTTGACATTAATTATCTCTTTAGTCCATTTTAAGTTAAAATAGGTTTGCCAACAACCTCTCCATTGGTTGCTATGTCGTGATTTAACAGAAAAGTTGCTGCTGTTTGACAACCCCTCGGTTCCATCTTGCATAGGAATTTGATGTGAATCCACCACATTCGCACACGGACAGCACTTCAGGTCTGAACGCACCATTGTGAGGCAGGAGCTATGTAAAACCAATAGAAGTTATGCTTGTGAGGATTATCCTGTTCTTTCTTTAAAGACAAAATCATGGATTTTAACTCAACAGATGTGGTAGTAGCTTGCTCCAAGTGATCCCTTCTCAGGAAACATCGGAAAGAGAATGCTTGAAGGTCTAAATATATATATAGCTCTGATTTACATAAACCACTGTACAGAAACTCAATTTCTAGAGAATTCTAGTGAATGTAGGGGAGTGTGGCCTAGTGGTTAGGACATTGCGCTTGGAGCCCAAAGGTTCTGAGTTCAAGCCCCACTCCCATGGACTGCAACTCTAGGTCCCTGAGCAAGACCCTTAACCCCACACTGCTCTCCGAGCGCTGCGCAATGGCAGCCTCCCCAAGGGGATTGGTTAAATGCAGAGTTTATTTTATTGCTCTGTACTTCTGACAGTGTACTGACAAGAAGATAGACCCCCCCCCATCAAACCAAGGACAATATTGCTGCAAGGCAAAAGTGCTACAAACAGTGCTACTGTAGAGCCTTCGCATATTATAAATAGTTTAATTCACATAACTTATAAAATAAAAATGTCTTTTAGCCATTTATTTTACAAAAAAAAAATTAGATGAAAGCAAAATATCTCTGATATACACGTCAGTTATTATATCTTACATACTAGTCAATCTGTCACAGAAGCAAAGATTTTTTCAATGTTAGAATTAACTTGATTGGACATAGTGTATTAACAACAAAGGCAAAATAAAATATGTTCTCTCTTTTAATGTCTTATTAAAACACACCTCTGGATAATCTTACTGCTTCCTAAGGGGATGGTTAAAATGCAGAGAAAGAATCCCCCCCTTGTGGGAACAATAAAGGGATTTGCATTTTATATTCAGCCTATTAAAAATATTTGCTAGAACAATCACCAAAGAGACCAAGGACAAATGTTTCAAGTGTTAGGTGATAAGAAGTTATAATGACTCTTACCCAGTTTCTGAAATGTTTCTTCATTTTAAAGTCATCCTTCTTGGTCAGAAATGTATGAAGAGGTTAGTCTTTAAATCACCCGAGCCTTTTATTTGTCCAAAAAAAACATGATCAACCCTTCTTCATGTGACACTGAATACTCTATAACTAGTGTGACATTTTGTTTAACTTGGAGTAATGAATAACATGAGGTATACTGTGCTGGTTTCTGCTTAAAGTGGAAATGAAACCAACCAAACTTAATATATGAGATTATGTCTTACTGTTATCAGTGATTATAGTACAAACTTGAAAAATGTAAACCTATTAAAAACAAACAAAAAAAACAGCTATACCTTAGATTTGTAACACATTTAAGAAATTTGGTATGATGGAAGACAAAGCTGACAGGACACTCGAGCATCCAAATCCGATGCTTATATTTTCCATTTGGCGTGTGACTCGAACCTTGGTCGAGAGAGAAGAAGCTGTTCTGGAGCCGGTACATGTGTTTGGGGCGGAGCAGTTTGGCAACTCCACCTGGTGTAGGTGCGGCTGCTATTCACTGATGCTCACTGTAATAAAGCCCATCTGCTTCCAGGAGGCTGACAATGGACCATGTGATGAGTGTTTTATGGTTGTTTCAAAGATTCCAATGTATTCGAATCTGTGAAATTTGTCAGGCCATGTTCAAGTGTGAAAATTTCAGTTTATACAGCTGGACATGACTTCTGAAATTTCACGTCCAGTTGCCTAAACTGAAATTTTTCAGCTCAATGTATTCAACTCGCAGCAACAGAATCATGCTGGTTGATAAAGCAGCAGAAATCCCATGACGTCACCAATTAGTGTACAATGTACTACAAGATGGTGGCGCTGCTGCTAACATCTTATAAACAAAGTTCTTTTATATATTTCTTTGTATTTAATTTCATTGTTTATATATATATAGATATATATATATATATCTATATATATATATCTATATATATATATAAACAATGAATATATAAACAGTTTTTTTTTTTTTTTCAAGTTTTAAGTATTATATTTAATTATAATACTAAGACACAACCTCATAAATTGAATTAGATTGGTTTGGCCATTTCATTTTAACTAGTACCAAAAGCACCAAAGTATGATTCCGGTGGGTCTATGTATTTTTGCTTTGACACGCAGCTTGACGTTAAGTTTGGTGCTTCAAAGAGAACACTTTATTGACAGTTTTGTATTCATTGAAATGTCTCACATTTCATCTATTTATTTTTTGCCATGTTATAACCACAAATAAGTCTAAGTCAAATGCTCCCTTGTTTTATAGACATAAGGTAACACAAAATACAAAGTAGTACATAGTTGTAAAGTTGAAGTGCAATTAGTCTTTTTTATACTTTTATAATTAGTCTTTTTTACTTTTTAGGAAATTAAACTAATATAA
This sequence comes from Cyprinodon variegatus, assembly GCF_000732505.1. NCBI lineage: Eukaryota > Metazoa > Chordata > Actinopteri > Cyprinodontiformes > Cyprinodontidae > Cyprinodon > Cyprinodon variegatus. The sequence goes on from NW_015151493.1 coordinate 75,106, forward strand.
GTATAAAAATGTGTAGAATGATTTTCTTTGGTTCCCTCAGTAAATAGTGTGTAAACTCACTTCTGAGATGCAATTACAGCTCCAGTGTTTAATAGAAATATCTACCACCTTCGGGCATCTACAGACTGAAAGTTTGGGACATTTCGCTCTGCAAAATATTGCCAGCTTCTTCAAAATCTTCAGGTTTTTACAGTTTTTGAAAGTGTGATGCGCAGTGTTGGCTTCCTGCCACAAAAATGTATGCAGAAAGTGCCTCTAGTGGCTCATTTTCCTTGAAATGTTCGTCATGTTAACCACATGGTTTGTGGCAAACTGCAGAGGAATGTTTTTATGGCTTTCTCTCATCAGCGGCTTCCTTTTTTCCACTTTTTCATAGAAGCTAGATTTACAGAGTGCACCACTAATACTTGTCCTGTAAAGAATCCCTCCACTCACGCTTTAGATCTTTTCAGCTTCTCTGGAGTAACTGGGTCTTTCAATTTTAGGATCATGGGCTGAAAAGTAAGAGGTTCAAAGCTTAGGATAATGTTTGACCACATAACCCAGCTACCAACTTCAACCTGTTCCATCCCTACACTGTCTGGTGTGTACTTTTTCTTCACAATGTTGTTTGGCTCCACAAAAGAGCTATTTATAAACAGAGATAAAATTACCAAAATTACTGCATAGGTCATTTCACACCAGCTTGGACACATAACTGATTTAGGCCACACATTTAAATGTAATCATTAACAAATGTTTTAAAATATGTTTCTCTTAACACAGTGTGTCACTATTGTTATCACACTTTGGGTTCATGTGTAAGAGAGAATCTTAAAGAGTGCAGTTGTGATTTAGATGGATGTGGCTCCTCCTTAACTCCTCCCAGCCAGCAGGTGGCGGCACTCACACTCGCCTGCTCTCATTCAAACCTTCAATTGTCTTGTTTGCCAAAAGGATACCAGGTTTTGCTAAACATTTAACTAATTTGTCCAGCAAGTATGTCAGAACCTCTCAGTAGCTGCAGACCCCATTTGTTTCCTTAATTAGGCAGCTTAAACAATGTTCATCTTCATTTTGCTTTTTTTTGTGTTCTGCTTACAGCTGAGAAATGTAACACAGAAAATAAGTCATTCCTCAGTGCTATCACAAAGCTACAAGGATCTGGAAAGGCCTGAGCTCAGTTTCACCATTTCAACTCACTTTTCCTATTGATGCAAAATCCTTTCATATTCAAATTGACATTGTAATGTCATATACTACAGCTTTATTTCAGTGAGAATAATACTTTTTCTTACACCGTTAGATGTTCTGTGGATGAATACTGTATTTTTTGAAAAATGTATAGTTTTTTTTCTACAAATATGTTGTAGCTGAGACTTCTAATGGTATGAATTCTGTTCAGGCACTGTATTGCAGCAAATTCTAAAACTGACAAGACATTTCTTTATGTGTCACAAATGTACCTCATCAGGTGATTACATATTAGTTGCTGTTTTTTTCTTATAAGAAAAGAGAAAGTCACAGAATAGCCCGAAAGAGAATGGTAGTTTCCTGTCTTAACGTCTTCTCCCCATCTTCAAATATACTGCTCAGCTGTTCTGTAAGTGGAGTAAGTTACATGTAACTACCTTCAATTCTGTGTCAGGTTAATGGACCTTGAAAATCTGATGTAAATCTGGGAGGTGTTTCTGGTCTGATACAGAAGAAGGGCTTGTCGAGTGAAGGATAAGATGGACCCCTTTGCTAGTGTGGCTGAGAAAATATTTGCTGGCCTAATGATCATGGCCTTCATGATCATAAACAACTCTGTATTAAGGAGAGGTTATTACTAAAACGAAACCCCAGAGATAATAACCTTGTATTTAAAGGCACTGAGAGTAAAGGAGACAGCAGCGGTGACTACTTAAGTTCAAATGAAAAACCTTGAACAAGCAGTGGTGGTTACTGGAATTTATGGGCTTGCAAGAAAATGATGATAGGGATAGGTGTGGCTAGAAAGCTGTGTTGGAATGTAATATATTGTCATTTTTCTTGCGCATGTCATAAACGTTTAGATATTTTTCATTAAGCCTGCTTGTGTGTTTTGTTCTCTTGCAGCAAGGGCAGTCATGCCTAATGAAAATGAGAAAGCAGTCTGAGTGAATCAAATAACAAATGTGGCCAGATATCACTACCGTTATTGAAGAGGAGGAAGCATTCCACCCAGCATTTACTTTTTCGCATCACAAATAGACAAAGTATGACACTTAGAAAAAACACCTGTTGTATGTCTTGATCTCTGTTTGCATATCTATATAACCACAGGGGTTGCTTCCTGCCTTGGCCACCCTGCTCTGGGTAAATCACTGGTGCCTGATGGGAGTAAATTGGAGACCTTTACATAGAAAGAAAATAATATGGTTAACTTTGGCTTCTGCTCTAGATTTTTGAGAGGAACTGTATCTTTCTAAAACTTAGCTGCAAATACTACTTAATGATATAATACTGACCCAATGCTGCTATTTAACAATAAGTAAGATTTAATCAAGGGGACTCAGCTACTCATAATCATCTATTAGTTGGGTATTTTCTCTAGCGGGCTGCTCAGTGGAGCAATGGGGAGCACTGCAAGAAGGTTCTGGGTTCGATTCCTGGCCCGGGGTCTTTCTGCATGGAGTTTGCATGTTCTCCCTGAGCATGCATGGATTCTCTCCAGGTACCCCGGCTTCCTCCCACAGTCCAAAAACATGACTGTTAGGTTAATTGGCTTCTCTAAATAGTCCTTAGGTGTGAGTGTGTGCATGAATGTTTTTTTTGTCTTGTTTGTCTCTATGTTGCCCTGCGATGGACTGACGACCTGTCCAGGCTGTACCCTGCCTCTCGCCCATATTCAGCTGGAGATAAGCACCAGCACCCCTCGCAACCCCACTTGGGATTAAACGTGTAAAGAAAAGCTCTAGCTCAAATTTGGCTCTGGGATTGACAAGCAAAGGCAGTATGGCATTTTTAGAAATGTCCACCTTTTACATTGTCAGGTAATCCTGTGGTGACCCTCTGGCTGGATTATCCAAAACAAGATTTATCTCAAACTTCTTTGGTCTGTCCGTAGGAAGCTAATAAAATACCCAACTAGGGAAACCATCAACTTTAGGTCTGCAGTTCTTACTCAATTAACCTTAAGGTTTTGAAAAGTACTTACATTTTTTGCTAAACCTGCGGTCTTCAATTTATGTCAAACATAAGTCAAAAAAGACAGTGTGTCACTTTTGTGCCTGTCAATATCTGTTTTGATTTTTGGATGAGAAGGCATTTGATTTTCAATTTAATGACAGCATCTATTGACTATGTCAGCAGCCTGGCAAAGTGTTTTCAATTTTACAGTTCTATCCTTGCTTCAGGTTATAAATCATTAACTGCTTTTAATAAAATGTGGATGAAACAAGTAGCAATAGTATTTTTTTTCCCAGCTGCATTAAGTAGACAAAAAAACTGAACAAAAACATGCTACAAGAGGTTAATTTTTGATCCACAGCATATTGATTACAAGTACAATCAGCTACCATCTATACCAGATCACATTTATATCAGAATTACAGTAGGTAAAAACTGTGTAATTTCACTGTTACCCAGTGCTGGTATTGAGACAACATTGCCTCTGGTAATTTACAAGTTATAAACCAAGCCTGCAATGCAGTGTGCATGTGAGCCTCTAAAAAGTCAATCTACATTTTCAGAACCAAAGGAGGTATGGAGATGATACAGAGTTCATATAGAAAAGCTGACACATAAAATGGTACCAGATAACTTTAAAATGTTAAAACAATTTGGGCCATCTAAACATTTCCTAACCAAATGGCTTGCCATAGCCTGTTGTGACCACAATAACATTGAATGGCAATGGATCAATGTATCTATTTAGGTGAAATCATCTGGCAGCAGGTCAGGATGACGTCACCCGAGCCTTCTATTTAGTAAATTAGTAAATCTAGTAGTTTACCACTTTAGCAAATTAACATCTAAAACATTCTAATAGATAGGACCTGTCCATAATCTCATGGGGTTCCTCCTCAGTTTGATTCTGTCCTCCATCACACAGTACATACTAAGTGGCCGATTCGGATGTTATCATCCCAACAAACGGTCGTTATTAGTGGTTATCAGTCCATAGAATGGCTTAAGATTGTGCTAGTAGGCTCAGTAGGTTGTTATCAGCAAGTGCATCCTAATCTTAACCGTAAGGTATTTCCTTTCCCCCTACAGAATTCATTCATCTTTTTATGTGTAATCCGAAAATAATTAGAGTAGTTCTTCATGTACTGTAAAAAATAAATAAAATGATCTGCATTTCGCTCATATTAAATAAACCAAATGAAAAATAAATCTAATATTCTGTCAACTGAGTTGTAGAATCCTCTCCCTATAAATAGGCTATTTAATTCAATGTGAAAAAACATCCTGATTATTCTTTAATAAGCTACTTGTCAAATTGACATGCAATCTTTTTTTTTTTTAAACCTGATATGTCTAACGGACCTAGTGAATTATTATTATTTTTATTTAAGCATCTACGTCAAGTCTCCTCTAATTTGGGACATAAAACAACATGATTGGCTGTAAGGAGACCGCAGACAGAGGACTCCTGACAAGGCTAGCTAATTTTGAAAGTGTTGGTCGCTGGTGCTTGTCTGCTCAGGTGAGCAAGTTGCAAATGTGTTATCATAAACTGTGGATAATACTTGTGATATGACATAGCAATAAGAAAAAATGTGATTATTATAAACAACAAAACACAGAGTACTAATCACAGTTGTATTTAATTTCTACTGTATTAACATAATCACATTGTAACTATTTCAAAGATTTTAACTTAACGTAACCATTCAAAAAATACAGGTTTTTCTAACATAGCCTGGGATCATTAAATATTTCATTATATATATCAGGATCCTCCTTTGCCCCCCAGCACATCTTATATGTTCGTAGTACAGTTTTGTTTAGGGATAATTTAATCTTTTAATTTGTCAAGGATTAGGAGAGAGAGAAAGGTGTTGGGTGAGCTCCAGTTCATAATTTTACCACTCTAATCCCTCTTTAGGATTTCTGTATCTCATTAATTTTCTTTGACACAACCAAGAACAAACAGCTTTTATCATCTTTAACTTTTGTCTCTTTGCCTTTTGCATGCCGGTAACTTCAGCCAGTCTCCAACCAGTCAAATGAATTCTACAATGAATTGGGCTTCATGGATTGAACTGTAATTTGCTACAGTTATTAAGTTGGAGTTTGGGCAGTTAGAGCTGCCTTAAAACAAAGACAATTATCATCTTATTTCATGTTTGCAGATGGGGTCTCCTGTTTCGAGGAGATATGCAATAGTACTTACAATTTTTTTATGCACGTAGGTGCATATAATATTTGCCTAAGTGCATGTGGATTTGTTTGTATTGGTTGCAAAGATGTATTTTAAAGACCAAGTTATGTGGGAAATGTGTGCAGGATTTGCATTTATGGACTGTTCTGTTATTAGCAAAGTGTCTACCTGCTCCACCTTAGTCTTTCAAGACATAGCTAAAAATAAAACAAGCCATTACTCTAAATCTAAAATCTGTTATACTATTTTTCTCAGAGAGAAAAAGTATCTGTGTGTGGCACACTGAGAAGCAGATCCGTTTGGAAGACAACCACGCCTGTCTTTTTAGGATTCAGCATAACCACATTTCTCAGAGTGCCGTGTTACTTACATGCAAAGTATGTTGCAGTCATACTGAGACTTGTCTATGTGACAGTCAGTTTATATGTTTATCTCTGTAGACCAGTCTAAAACAGATTCACAATACGATCTCTGTCTCTTGAGAATGTCTGCAAGGGTCTAATTTTTCCTGTCCATGAACCCATGTCAGTGTAGGCGTATTTTCTTATCAATAGAAATGTTTTGGGCAAATATATGTGTACTCACAGATTTGAATTCTTTGCTATGCTTCCACAGACCCAAGCAGCACATAGTCATTAATTTGTGCAGGGAACACAATGTATGCACCCTCATTAGGCTTGCTCTGTTACCAGAGAGTGATATAACAGGCTAAGGGTTAGGTTATATCCTCTGAGAGGCTGTGTGAGCCTGACAGTGTGTTTTGGGGTTTGCTGAGAATGTTGTTGGCTCTCTGCGTGCAAATTTATCTGTCTGAGAGGATTTGTCTGTCTGGCTATTCCCTCATGTATGTGTGCATGTGCATGTGCTTGCAGCTGTATGAAAAGAAACTAGTAACATTGTCTCTGCTTTGTGCCACAAACAGATTTGTGAAAGAGTTAAGCAAAATTAACTTTTAAGTCTCGCAAATAAGTTGCTATATAAAAACAGATAATGCATAAAAACTTTTACAATTCCTCCATACTAAGTCACTAGACCGCAAAATCCTCTCAGCCTTCATTAATGCCAGCCAAAATCATCCGGGAGGAAAGTAATTAAAACTTTAAATTACTAATCCATATTTTTAAAAAGTGAAAACACAACCCAACAGATTAATTTACCATTTGAATAAGAAGTGTTAAACATCATAGTGCATTCATGGCGGCTGATAATTCCAGGTTTGGTTATATACACTTTAAACCTTGCAATTGGATTTATAATACCCTCAATCATTTCAATCTGCAATATTATGATTCCATTTTTGCCCCTGAAAAAGTGTCATTAAATAAAATTCACCTAATTATAACTTAGTGGCGTTGATGGGGATCAATTTACATCCTGGCATTACTTTATTAATTGAAAAATAACCATTATTGGATGCCTTAAACATAAAATGACCACTTGCTGAAGTGCAAACCCCATTCTTCATTAGGAAAGATTTAACATGTAACACCAGGAAGTATTGATTTAAATAATCAAGTAGCGATTATATTTCTCTAAACTGTTATTGCATCCTGTCAGTGCAGGGGTGGAGGTTGGTTGAGGACCCAAATGCAGAGATGAGAGAGGCAGAGATGAGTTCTTGCAGGTTTTATTAAAATAAAGGGCAACAGAAACAAAATCCAAGAACAAAATACTAGAAACAAAAAAAAAAAAATCAGGGGAAAACACACACAAGGAACCAAGAAATGACAAGGTACCAGCAGCAAAGAACTGCACAGAGAGAGTATATATGGGAGACTGAACAAAGACTGGTGTAATCAGCTGATACAAAGAAAGGAGACAGGCACAAGGGAGCAAAAGAGAGTAACTCAAGACTGCTTAAATATAACACAAACTGGAAAATAAAGATCAACAAAACAGAATGACTTAGATAACTCAAAATTCAAATGGGGTGAACCATAACAGCATCCGCTTTATGTTTTGAGTTGTTTCTCTGCTAAAGAGTTTACACCTGAGTCTCAAGCCCCTTAGTTTAACAGAATTTATTATAAAATTCTGCTGTGCATAGATCTATCTGCCTCCCATCAACTCTTTCCCCAATATCTGGTTAATGGTGAAATAAGGATATCCACACTATATAAGATGCTGCCAACATGCTTAAGAGATATTTTGTAGGTTTATACAAAGATAAAATCTATAAAATATCCTTATATTTTTTCCTTATATTATATATTTTATTTGACCCTATACAACTAAAACATAAATTGAAAAACAGACTGACACCTTAGTAATTCAGCGTCGATGCATCTATAAGCCTGTAGCCTATTTTCCCTACATGTACTTTTGGTTGGAAGTTCCTGCGCTGTTCTGGAGATGTGACGTCATGCAGGTCCATGCTACAGTCAATGGGTCCAACCAAGCAAACAATTTTAAAGTGTAATATTTTAGATGGATTTTTTGGAAAAAGGGAAAACAAAAAGAAGACCTTGTCACATACAAGCAAGATCTATGAAAATGATCAAATTCCTGGGTCTCTGTACATCAGACATGTACAGTATTCTAGGTGTACAGAGTAGGCTTGAACTAGACGACCTGATTGGCCTGGGAGGTTGATACGCTGACAAAAAATCTGTTATGTATTCAGGTGCTCATTACTACTTCAGAGACTCTATCTTTACAACTGTATTTTCACTGAAATGAAATAAAATGTACTTATTAGATTATTTATCAACCAGTTACACTGGTTTTCACTTAGTGATGTCAGGGTAAAACTATACCACAAAACTTAATGCCGTTCAACAATGATGACCTTCCATGTGTTGCTATCGCAATCCTCAAATACAATGATGTTTTTGGTCAATATATAATAAGGGTAAAGAGTAATAACACTTTTGCAAGACCCTTTATCTGTTTCACCAGAGTATAATTTGAAATCTTGTATGTAGGCTAAAAGTGAGATTAATATCTCTGTCTGTTTGTGGAGCCTAAAATAAAGCTAATAACGAATATGTTTGAGACGAGAGACGGTTAAAGTGGAGCTGAAAAAGTTGGAAGTCGATGTTATTTCAAACTTAAGGGGGGTGGGTTCTGTTTTGCAAGAAAATCTACCAAAGAGATGCATGTTAAGGGAAAGTGAGACATCACAGGGTGTAAAAGTATCTGCCCTAACATTACATTGGCATCACAGGTCTATCCATCTCAGTGACAGGCCAGTGGCGTCAAGTGCCAGGGGGTGTGACACTGCTGACACTGGAGTGTGTCCCACTTGAACACACACATGCACACTCAAAAAGACAAATTAATTACCACAGCCTCCAGATAGCCCAGTCTCACATCTGGAGAAGAAGGGGAAGCAACCTGATCATTGTCCAGTTTAGGATTATAGCGGGAAGGACGAGCATAATTTACATTTATTCTATCTTTCTAAGTTTGTGGCACTCTCATGTGGGGTCAAGATCGTAAAACTTCAGAATGTACAGTTGCTGGGGTAGCAGGGGCTCCATGGGGGCGCTGGCCTATTTGTAACCATTGGTGTGTCAACATGTTTGCCTGTTTGTGTGCATGGTTTAATTTTATCTCACAGTTTGTCCCAAAATGTAAAGGCAGCATTACGGTGTCCCTGATTTTGTTTGTGTTGTTTTTTTGTTTAAAGTGTTTAACTGCAGAGGTTTAAACAAATCTGAATATATTGTGTTTAAATGTTTATCTGAGTGGGTGGTGGTGGTGAAGTCAAAAGGCCTTGAAGCAGCTGTGACATCAGCAGCCCTCCGCTGACCATATCTCCCCTCCATTCATCCTTGTCATGTTGCTTCATGGTAGTGTGACTGTTTGACTTTTCACTGTAATGAAAATTCCATATGTTGCAAATCAGACATGGTTGATGGGAGCTGTCTTCACCACATATCCTGCTCATGAACACACATTTACAGAGTATGCAAAAAAAACTCTAGTGTAATGTATTATTAGCCATTCATTTTGCTTTTCTTTAACCAATACTACAAATTCAAGCATTTGTAAGAGGTATCTTGCTTTTTGTCATGAACATTTTCAAAGACAGAAGAATTTGGTTGTCCATATTCTTTCTTCATTGATCAGTCACCGTGGTGACAGGATGATCATTTCACAGCAAAATACCTTCCTTCCAGTCACAATTCAAATAAGGCAAATAACCAGAGCATGGTCAAAAGAAAAATGACCAAAAATAAGTGTTGAGCATTGCTTTGCGTTTAGGCATACTTCTTTTTTGTATGTTCTCTCCCTTTCTTCTCTGTATTATGCTGGAAGTGGATGCGGAAGATGGGATGGGATGGATCTTTAATGGATTTGTCTCAGGGAGCACAATAGAAGGAGGGATCGTTGTTAACATTATAAGATATTGATCGTTTCAGCTCCATTTTCTTGGGTCTTGTCACCCAGAAGCCATTACTCGCAGCAGTCAGCCCCACAACTGCACATGTAGAGCCCCTTGTTCAACATGTCTTTGCTGGTTCAGCGTGTCTATTTCTCACAATCCTTTCAACCTCCTTTATGTGCTGCCTTTCTGTAATCCAGTCTTTATTTTTACTTTGTGAACTTAAGTATACAGTTCCTTTCAGAACTTGTTTCTAGTGAGAGGTTTACATAGACCCACCCTGGGCATGAATTGCATAATTTTCATGTCACTTGTAATTCAATTATCAATTTAGGTCTTTCAAGAAATAAAACCGAATTGGCCTTTTCCTAGGTTAAACTGAACAAACAGCTAACAACTTCTATGAATCTTAAAAATAGGATCTAGATGTAAGAGTTTACATGCTTTTCTGCTTTGTTATGAAACAGTCTTTTAGAAAGTCCTTCATAATAGTCCTTCATATCCGAGTACCTAAATTCACCAGTTAGCTAAAACATGACTTTACCATGAAATATTGGTGAACCTGTGACATCTAAACATTTTTGCAGGTGGGCAGGTAAGACTCTTAATGAACAGTACCAAATTAGAGTTATTAATTTTCAGTCATTGTCTTGTTTTAGGAGACCTTCAAAGGAATTGCAAATTATTTCTATACCTGCATGAAGGCACAACACAGCACTGGATAAATGGTTCAAAAATCACATTTGATAAATGTATTTCAAAAAGTAGGAAATGTTTAGCTTATGTTCCTGGTTAGCAGATGTGTCTCAGCTGCTCTGTCTCCATGAAAAGAGCTGACAGCCCTGAAACATCCAAAGACCAGGAACTTCAGAGCAACTGTCCAAGCTAATATCCTCAACAATAGATCTTCTAGGATGTTAAAACTGCAAATGTTGCCCTAGTCCCATTGAACTTGTTTAAGGTTAAGGTTGCAAGTAAGTGTGTGTATGTGAATGTTTTGTCATATGTGTGTTATGTAATGCTAAATCGGAACATAGGCTATACTACAAGGTTGTTTGGCTTCCACAAGGAAAAAATTAGCCTTTAAAAATGTTTGCCTTTTAGCCTTTTTAGCCTTTAAAATACATACTTCCTATTTGGGATCATATTGTTCACTGAAACTTAATTTAACACAAATTGATATGCAAAAAAAAACAAAAAAACCTATAAGCTCTTGCTCCATCATGACTATAGAGTTCAATAGCCTTGGCCCTTTTCTGTCACAGCATATTTGAAGTCCTTCTGAAGACTAATGATTGTAGCCCCCCAGGTCAGAAAGATGTGTTCTTTATCCCCCCACAACTTTTTGATCTTAAAACTGAAGTTGGTCCTTCTTCTTCCTACAGTTGAATGATGGTGTGGATAATGAAAAGTGAGTAGTGATACTTAAATATCAATTTTCTTCATGGTCACACATCATTATACAGCTTATCCATCTCTTGTGTCCAATCACCAAGTCATAGATGAATGTCTGCTTCAAATGTCTCTTTGATAGCCTACTTACTTTATTTCCACCTTAAAGAAAAAGTTTGCTTAAAATAAAATAAAAAAGGTATTATGGTTTATTACATATTTACCTTCTGTGATTTTGGTTGATGAGTTCCAAAATGTTGTCAAACGTCTGTTTTTTTTTAACTCGAACTAAATACCGGTGTAAACCAGATTATTTTAACAGTCTTGTATAGGTTGACCGTTATAACCACATCCAACAAAGGTCACCCATTGTCTAAGGAAAAAGCACTCAATTAGGTAAATAGTCCATATATTTATCAAATTTTCATTGGTCAATGGCTAAGCCTGAACTCCATTATTTTTTAACATGTCAAATCATTCAAACTGCATCCCTAAATAACTAAGGTTCAAGATCTTACCATCCGTACTGATAAATTTGCAACTGGTGTGGGATGTACACAATATCTAATAAAATATCAATAGAAAATATTCATAATATTAACATTTATATTATTCCCTAAAGTAACTAGCTATCAGTTTTACTTTGATTAAAGTCATCGGGCATGGTACAAGCACTAGGGTTTCCAAAGTAGGCAGTACCTCTATATATCCGATTCTTAAAAAAGTAATAATTTAAAATCAATACATAAACTTACCAATTCACAAGAAGAGAACTGTAATCACGCTAGATGTTTTCAAGTCTGCAAAGATGTTGAGTTAAGACAACAAAAACACCCGACCCTCTTTGTGAAAAAAACCCAAACAGCAACAGCAAAAAACAAATTCTTCCTATAAAGTTGACAGTAGATATTGAAATGCTGAATTGTGCTACATGCTAATAAAATTGTTCTATCAGAACAAAGTAAAAAGGTAAATTAAAGCTCTAATTTCTGCAACAGTGAAATAATAATCGTTACAGATCATATAAGCTAATATTAGCTTGATGGATACAACCCTATATCGGAGTTCTGTCAGTCTAATCTGCCCCTCCAGATGTGCTCCCCAGGAACACAGTTTTGAACCATATAGTGGTAACGATCAAGAAAGGAGTATCCTATATGCCATTTCAGCTGATGGCTGAGTCATAAAATAAAAAGAAAACAACAAAACAAATCGATGCACTCTGCCACACTACTGGGGGCTAATGTGGCTGATAAAAACAGAGGTAATGGTAAGGCCAGACTGATGCTGACAAATAGAGTGGATAAAAAAAAAAAGAAGAAATCCGATTCCTTATCTACATACCCTTCTTTTGTGGACAATCACAAAAGAAAAGACAAAAAAAAACAGAGTTAAATACATTTTATTGACCAGTTTCTAAGTTACTATGACACCCTGCAATATAAAATATATTTATACAATATTGTTTCAGTTCTTAACTAAAAGGCATGAGGTCAATGTTCAGTTCACACAGATGAAAATGAAGTAGCTTACCTTCATAGTTTACTTTTTCAGAAAATGAACATTCATTCATTCATTTGCTAAATTAAGCAACAATTCCTCACATCAAAACATCATATTTCACCCTTTTAATTTGTGATCATAATATACATTGAAAGAAATGGAAAATACTGTATGTGTAGTGAAGCCTTTATTTAGCCCAAATACCCAGAACTTCAGAAACATACAAGTGCATTCAGGTTCTGCTGAAAGATCTGTATCAAAAATTATTTATTTTGTTCCTCATTCTGGGCAGATGTTTCACAAGATAGCTTTAACTCAATGTTTGAATTGTAAGTGTACGTTGCTGACGTACTGACTTCTTTGTTATGTCCTGGTGGCCACAGTTTGCACAAAAACCTGTCCAAGTCTTGCTTTTGTTGGTTCATAAAACTCTGCCAAGCGCTCTACAAAACTGGCATCAGAAATACCAGTAGATAAGTCTGAAAATGTTATGTTGTTTGAATGTGAAAGTGAGCTGTGTGTATCGCTCATTATTCTCAGTGGGAACATTGCTCTTAAATAGCCATGTATTCAGTGAACGCCGTTCATTAAACACATTCATACGAAACAATATACACATACATATATAGTGGGATATATTTTATATAATCTCCTCATGACATGTAAAACCTGTCAATTTTGGTGAAGGTATATGTGTGTAACCACACAATATTTGCACTTAGGGAAACAAAATGGCTTCTTCAACTTGACAGCATCCCATACTCCCGGTGTCCACCACTGGACAGTGGCAGTAAGGTTCCACTTCATAGCCAAAATGCGTTCAATGGATATTTGTGGGAAAACTGAGAATTTGTTACTACACAACAACCCCATGAAAAAGGTTAAATCACAATGCAGAATGAGGAGGAGGATAACAGACTTACCATTAGGAAGTCCAAAAACTATAGTTAAATGCCTCCAGCTGATCCAAAATGCTGCATCCAGGCTTTCTAAGGTTCCCTCCGTTATCACCCTGTTAAATCCAGCAGAGAAGTTAAAATCCTGCCTCCCTCACAAAAAGCCCTAAACAAACAAGCTCCATCTTACATAAGGGAACTGATTGTTGATTATGTTCCTAACAGAGCAAACTGATTTCAGTCTGAATGTTTTACCAGTGGATCCTATAATATCCTAAAAGTAGAGTGGGAGGCAGATCTCTTAAAACAGGCATACATTGTACGAGTTTTTACCCTTTTTGGGCCGATTCTCCAGTCATGCAAGAATTTTTGGGATTGGGCTAAGTTTTAGCTTCATCTTTCTTCCTATGTTGTGAAGTATACAGCTGGTAACGAGAGGCAATTAGCCTCCCACAATACTTCCCAATCAGGAATAATTTGTGCAAATAATTTTTTATTAGTGTGGCACAGAGACAGAAGTGAAAAACCTCTGTTCACCCTGCCGAGTCCGATCCTCTCTATACGCAGTCAGTGTGACATGGAAAAAATATTGGAGATTAAAAAGTCGTACGCAAACGGCGTGTCAGGCCTTTAGGTTACTGGAGGACATAGGGACCACTTTTCATCACTCTGCTTCATTCTATCTCAATTCCCCAATTCTGTAGTATTTGTTAATTCAAATAAAAAAATATCAGCTGGGCTACTGCCTTTAACACCTTCTATTGTAGATGGTAGTTGTGGCCTGTTTTTTTTCAGTGCTTAATCCTGTTTCCCTCCAAGACATAGCTACGGGCTCAGCAGTGTGTTTCCTAGACTGAGCTATCCATGAAGCATCTTTACAATACCTTTTCTGACATAGAAAAAGTATCGTTTAAAAGTATCGGACTTATAAAAATTAGTAAATGTATTAAAACAGATTTTAATGTATTAAAACAGCTTTGTGTTGTTTAAAAAAGTTAAAGTTTGAAACTGCATGTATTATTATTTACAGTCCAGTTTGCTGCAGCTGTTTAATAGTATTTAAAAATGCAGGAATTGCAATTTTGGACAATATCAGTAACAGCGATTCATTTAATTAAACATTCAATTTGAATCGATATAGGATCTGCATCACCAGTATTTACCATAGTATCAAACTGGAAAGTAAATTTGACGGATTGTATCGAGCATCACTAGAGACAACCATGCATTAGGCAAAAACCTAATTGCAGATCAACCTTAAACTCATGGTTCTGCACTGGGAACATGTGAAGTCAGCACTTAAAAGCCAGGCATTTAAACAGGCAGTCTTTAAGCTGTAGCACAATACTTCTTAAAAATAAACCCACTACTATGATTTTGATTCTCAGTCAGTATGCTTTTCAGATTATGCATTCATTTATGCAAACCACATTCCTTTGCTACATTTTAAAATGGATTTAATATTGATAACAAGGTCACATTTTAGAATATTTGTTTCCAGAGTTAGTGTTGAATTAATATTTTATTTCGACTGCAACATTTAATCATATTTCACTATGATGCATAAAATAAAAAAGCCTCTCGTTAAACATCTGTTCTGTCAGTCATGCAAAAATACAGTTGCTGTCTATGTAATCAAACCAAGCATCTAATTTTCACCAATCTCCTGGTTATTCATCACACCTTCCTACATTTCTTGATTTACTCATGTCACAATATGTCATGTATATTGCTTTTTAGTCTTTAGCTAACACAAACACTAAGTATTTTGGTATGCCCCATCTCTTTGCTACAAAGTGATTTCCAACATACTTTGTCTTTCATCAGTGTGATATGTGTCAACTATTCAAATATAATTTATACCTCTTTAGTGTCAGTAAGAGCATTTTTGTCTACCACAGTGTAATTTTCTCTCAACCAATCTCCTCTTCAGTATAACATCCCTAGTCTCTCAGTGAAGACTGTTGTCCTTGAACCTGTACCTGGGACAATAAAGTAGTTTGCTGACTGATTTGGAAGCTACCTGGTCTAGTCAGTGGCCCTGACCTTGTGCAAGCAGTGGTGAACTATAATTACAGATGTCAGAGCTGGATAACAGTAACAGTTGTGTTTTTGTTGTGCCAGCCTTTCCTGTCCATGGTGCTTGTCATTTTTCTGCTCCACTCTGCTTTGTGTGAAAGAATAAGGCAAACATGTTGTGTATGCATTAAGTTGGCTTTGATCTTTGCATGGTATGAAATACAAAGAAAGACATACTCATGGTACTTCCCATATAAATTGGCAGATCTTGGAAGTATCAGATCAGCCATTACTATTTAATTTGATCTTCCAAGTAGGACCTACATAAGGACTGAAACTATATATAGCCTGTTGCTGTAACTTCTGTGTTGATAAGTTTGTAATATCCAAATGTGCTATGAGCTTGGGCTTAACTGAAAGAAATGTGTGCTTTTATTTTGAGTCTGTATCTAATCTGAAATAGGAAACACTCTGACCAATCTCAGTCCATAAATCAAAAGTACACGTTATAATAACAGTATTTTGTCGTCTTTAAGACAGATGTTAGCATAATGAGCTGTTTCAAGTAATAAGTGCTTCACAATTCTGTTGTTATGAAGCCGATGTCAATTTCAAATCGGAAGACTTAATCCTGCCTCCCTTCTCATTCAGTCTCCTTCTGATGCACTCCTGCCGCAAGCCTGTCAGCCCTTCCATATGTCTTTGCTGTGGTAAGTCATCATCCAGGGCTCAGCTAAATTTCGACACTGTTTCCAACCAATCAGCAACCCTCCTCCACCTTATCTCCACCATCATCCTTGTTTTCATTTGGCTCCTTTCCTCTTTCGTCCTCCATTTCACCAACAGTGACTTTGGGCCTACAGTAGAAAATCTTACACCTTATTATGCCACCAAGAGTTAGACTTGCTGGTTTCTTGTAAATATTCTATTATCCTGTATTTTAGCTAGTTTAGAAAAAACAAGAAGATTGCAAAACAGGCTAAGTGAAGTGGAGCTGTTTAAACTAGAGCCATGGAGAAAGGCCTGCAGTCCATGCAAACTGTGATGCAAAACATAGCTCTGCTTGGGTTGCAAGGTAAAGGTAGTTAAGCAAATATTGGAAGGGTTTTTGAATCAAATAGTTAAAAAAAAATAGCTGAAAAACTTCTGGATTTTTTTTTCTTTAGTTCTTGGATTATTTATATATTCTTTATAAGCAGTAGAGACCCACATGAATGTAAAAGCTCATGGAAAAGGTGTTTTCAATAACGGATCCCTACTAGTAAATGAAACTATTTTGTTTTATGTAAGTATGCCTTTCTGGCTTGTTTGGTCAGACACTAACCCAGTACTAAAAGACATGCAAAATTCCTATTTGGTATAAAAACATTTTTGTTGGCCAGAGAAGACTAATAAATGTCAAATCCTGCTCTAATCTGTTACAACAGTATTATTTTTTGCAATTCTTTTACAATGGAATGGGTACTTTCTATAAATTAGTTCTTGGTCATAGTAAGATTCCTCATTCACATAACCCATATGAGCTATTGTCTCCTTTCGCCTTTCCAAAGTGACATTTTGCTGGTTATACATTAAATGATCCTTTATATTCTTTCCTAAGGTCTCAGAGGCTTCACTATTTTTTTCTCATCTATCAGGTCTTCTTTCTTCCAAACTCTCAGCATAGGAGTTGTGCTTGAGTGAAGCATTATAATAGCTCAAGGAAATGGCCCTTCTTGAGAAACTTTCAATGAGCTGTCAAAGGGAAAGATTAATGCATGGCCAAGCTCTCCAGGGGGATCCAGCATCCCCCTCACCAAGCTCCCAAATTTACTCTAACTAATCCATTTCTTTTCTGTTTTTGCTCTTTCTCCACTTTCATCTTCCTCACTTATCCCAAAAAAATATTGCGAAACCTGCAGACAAAAGTCTTTAGAACAAAACAACTTTAAATGGCGAGCAAAGATGAATAAAGTTCACTCTACATTTACCAAGATATTGCTAGTATAAGACGTCCTTAGTCTACCCAGTTAAAATGCACTGATTATTAGTTTATATCAGAACTATACAGAACAATTGTACTCCATGGCATCCTGTGGATTTGTTTTGTTTGTTAGTTTTTTCTTTCATATCTTTATATTTGAAGAAAACCACTTTTATTTTTCTGCAAAAATGTATACCAAAAAATACATTTTCTAAAGGAGCCGCCAAAAATTAGGTTAACTTAAAATGGCTGAAATTAGCCATAGATAGATTACATGCAAATAATAGATAAAGGTTCTTTAGCATTTTCTAAAGAAAAAGCCATTCAGTTTGATTTGCTTCAGACTGCTGATAGTGAAAATTCTTGTGAGGTAGAATGAGCTGTTTAAGCCCTTGAGAATTAATTAGATTTTTACCTACGGGTGTGAGATGGGATTTAAATTGGTTTTGAAATAATTAAAATGGCCATTCCACTGCATGGAACACAATCTAGTAGCAGTTGCAAGTGGCTGCCTAGTGGTTAGGACATAGAGCATGGAATCCTGAGGTTCTGAGTTTGAGCCCCACTCCCACAGACTGCCACTCTGACTCCCTAAGCAAAGACCCTAAACAAAAAAAAAAAAAAAGAAAGAACTCAAAACAACACCCAACATGCCTATATTGAGTAATTCAAGCACAGGAGCAAGGATTTCATTCACCAAAGGATGCTAAAGGGGGTCTAAAAGCTCAAAATGTTATGAAACAGCACCAGAAGGCTCCAACCTTGGCACACCTCTAAATTGAAGGCATTCTTCCTAAGAGAGTGAGGCTATATTAAAGGTAAGGCTTTATAAACTATATTACCTGGACAGTGTATGGACTGTTTTGATCCAGTTTAGCTTTCTGAGTAATCATAATTGTTATCTTCATCTAGGCCTTTAACTTGTATGTTATCTACTTCCAAACATGTGGAACTATTTCCTTGGATTTCCACCTTCTTTTTATAAATACATGATTTATCCCTATTACAGGGATACATACCTTGGGCTTTTACAGTAACTGCAATTAAGCCTTACTTGAGAAACCTTATCTCAAGCCAAATGAGTGGGTCAACTGTAGACCTATAGCTAATCTTCATTTCTTATCTAAAATTCTTGAGAAAATAGTTGCAAACAACTGTGTGAGCACATGCACCACAATTTCCTTTTTGAAAAGTTTAAGGTAGGTTTTAGAGCTCTTCTTGGCACTGGCCTCAAATAAATGACTTGTGTCTACCTGTCTTGTTCATTGCTGCTTTTGATACAATCGATCACAATATTCCTTTAGAAAGGACTGAACATTATGTAGGAATTAAAGGAACAGCAGCAGGCTGGTTTGAACTGTATTTGTCTGACAGATTAATTTTTTTTCATGTTAATGATATATTTTCCTCAAACTCCAGAATACCTGTGGAGTACCACAGGCATTAGTGCTCAGGCCAGTTCTCTTTACTACATGTACACTATATGCTCCCAGTAGGTAGTGTTATCAGATAACGGGATTAATTTCCACTGGTTTGCTGATGACAGCCAGCTTTATTTGTCCATAGATCCCCAACAATTATATGACTTGTCACATAGACTATAGTCATGCTTAATGAAATAAAGACCTGGATGGATTTTAGGTTTTGAAAAAGTAAAACAGAAGTTACTGTCTTTGAACCACAGTCTGAAAAATAAGTTGATTAGTCAGTGAGTTCATCTTGATGGCATCAAATTGGTCTCAGATAACAATGGTAAAAAAGTTGATCAAGACTTTTAATTTAAATCCCATATTAAACATTTTTTCTAGAATTTTAATATATCTCCATAATATTTCAAAACATACAAATATCTTGTTTAATAGTGAAACTCTAAAACTAGTCCATCTATTTGTTACTTGAAAGTTTGACAATTGTTTGTTTTTTGCTAGAAATCTACAAAATCTTGATGAAAGCTTTCAGGCTAACTCCAAAATGCTGCAGCCAGAGTTGTGACGAAAATAAAAAAATTAGAGATCATATTTCTCCTATTTTATCTTACCTTTACTGGCTTCTTGTTCAGTCCAGAATATAATTTAAATTCCTCCTTCTTACCCACAAAACTCTAAATAAGCAAGCTCCACCCTAAAAATTAGGATCCATCTTATATCAGATGATGACTTTCATTATTTTTCCAACAGAGCATGTCATTGTCAAGCTGCAGGTTTACTATTTGTTTTTGGAATTACTAAAAGTAGAATGGATGGCAGATACTTTAGCTGTCCTCTCCAACCCTTTTTGATAAAGCTTATAGTTGGTGTCTCAGGTTATCCTGACCTATCTCTACAGTTTTTGTGCAATAGGCTTAGACTGCTGATGATATTCAATTCATTTCCTTTCAATTCAATTCACCTATCCATCTTCTCCCGCTTATCCCGTCAAGGTCGAAGAGGGGCTGGTGCCTATTTCTGGCAGTCTATGGGCGAGAGCCAGGGTACATCCTGGACAGTTCGACAGTGCGACAGGGTAACACATAGACCTACAACCATGCACGCACACACACACCTAGAGTAAGGACAATTGTCCACAATGTCAATTACCCTAACAGTTAATCCAATTCAAAAATACTTTATGAACCCCGATTAAATGTGTCTTTTACTCATAGATTTTTTTTGTGGGCAGGAAGGATCTTCTGTAGAAGTCTGTCTTACATCAGCTCCGAAGTAGCCTCTTACTCATTTCACCTGTTGTTAAACAATTATGTGGAGAGGAGGCTCACTGTTGTCCATAATGTTCTTCACTTCATGAAGAATTCTTTGAGAAATAATCTCCAGAGTTTGCAGCCTTTTTCATGTATTAGCTTGTTTAGCTTTATTTGCTCTGATGCTGTTCCCCCAGTAGATAATGGCAGAAAAGATCACAGATTTATAGTAAATGCTTAATAGAAGATATACTAATTGGCTGCAAAAACTGAAGGACCTAAGTTTCCATATGAAGTACAGTCTGCTGTATTTATACTCCTCCCCCACCTCCAATGATGTAGTACGATGCAACTTGTTCCTGTTTCTTCTGAAATCTACAATCATCTCCTTTGTTTGTGTGACATCCAGGATCAGATGATTGTTTCCATATCATGTCACAATGCGGTTCACCATGTGTTTTTACTCATGTGCATCTTTGATTGCCTGCCAAGTCCATCCAGTATTTCTGCAGATAACAGTTCTGTCTTGTAATAGAAGTCAGAGGTGAACAGACTAAAAAGGAATGGGGAGATTACTTTCCCCTGTGGTGCAACCGTTGCTAACTATCTAGGGAACATTTTTCATCATTCTGCTTGATTCTACTTCTATTCTCCAATTCTGCAGTATTTGTTCAACATCAACTTTATATTCTTTTAGAAATGTCATTTGGCCTCCTTCTGTGTAATTGTGACATCATCCTGGAGGAAAAAATCAGCTGTGCTGCTGTCATTAACATCTTAAATTATAAATGACAGTGGTTGGCCTATTCTTCAGTGATCAGTCCTGTTTCTCTCCTAGACAAAGCTGTAGACTCAGCTTATCTGGTGGCTACAATGTAGCTTGCCACCATAAGTGTGTGCATGAGTGAGTGAATGACTGAATATAATCTAAAGAGCTTTGGTCAAGTCTCCTGAATTGAAAAAGCTCTATATAATTTCAGGGCACTTACCATTTACAGACTCTGTGTCAAAACATACCCAAAGTTCATCATCTTAACTGTTTCTTTGTCTAGACAGAGCCACCTATGGAGCTAGTTAACACATATTTTTTCTAAAATAGAAAGTCGAGAGGTGACATGAATTCATGCATGAGTTAAATTACACTTCATGTTCTTTTTACGCTACTGAAACTTCAGGCATATCTGTATTTGATGGAGATACTAATAATGATCATTGATGAAAAAAAAGCATTGTTTTACAGAGTTGCATAAAAAATATCTTCTCCAATAATATGTGCTGGCAAGATGTGTGTAAAAGTACATATATCTGCCAGATGAATAACCAGCGTTTGCTCAGATAACTTTGTTAAAAACCGTGGTGCATCAATATGCTGAAATAAAAATTATTGAATGAGTTGATGAGTGGATACCTCTTATTCTCAGTATAGACAGGTACAATGAGATTAAATGTAGCTCTTCTAACAATGCAAACATAAAATATAAAAACATCAGAAAAAAAAGAACAAAGCTAAAGAGTGGTAAACAGAAAGAGAGGTTTCCTGTATTACGGCACTAATTCTAATACTATTACATGCAGGTAAAAGGGGTTGGATTATGTGTTTATTGTTTCCTATAATAAAGACAAATTGATTGCAATCCGCACACCCTTTCTTTTACAATTCTTAAAAACTATGTAATTGATTATATCCTATTTCCTATCCGTTTGTCCACCTGTCCACCGTCTGTTTTTGAATTGTGGGAGAGAGCTAAGTACCCAGAGAAAACCCACACATTGACAGAGATACATGCACACTCCATGCAGAAAGACCCTAGTCCCTGAATCAAACCCTTCATGCCGCAAGGCAACAGTGCTACATCATGTTCTGCTATGCAGCCGATTATTTACTAAATCACAATAAGTTAATGAGGATAACCAAAATGGATCAGTGCATGCCTTAAAATAAATTTAACTTTGATGCATTGATATTTCTAAACAATAGTTCAATAATAGCTTGTGTCAGGATTCCTGTTTGTTTGGTAAAAATTATATTTTGAAGTCATCACAGGCTTATTTCAGAGTAGTATTTATGTTCTTTTAATTTAAAGGTGTTCTGAAATACACCCACAGTTGTTAGCTGCTTGACACCCCAGATAAAATGCTTGCAACTGTATTCTCACTACGTTTGTTTCAATTAACTGACTATGTTTCACTCAGATTTAGTTCTTTACACTTTTGACAAGTGGAGACATTGTTCTGTTTTAGTCTTGAGAAAAGAAAAAAATACAAACATCAAAAATGAAAGGAATAAAGAACCTTCTCAAAAGACACATTTTTGTCCTGGAGTATATTATATCATAATAGGATTTTTTTTTCTTTTTTTCTCCTCACCATTTACTTCTGAAGATGATGTTTTGCTTCTTTCTCCTGCTTGGGATCTGACTCTGATTTGATCTGAGTTTGGTGCTGTCCTGCTTGGTGTTGTCCTTTAAATTGCTGTGTCATTGTTGTTGTCAGTCTGTTTTAAATCTATGGGTGAAACCTTTGCATACTGCATAAAAATACGGTTTAATACAGGTTTTGTGATCAAGGGCTTAAAAGAATATTCTGTGAACATACTGGTATGGAACATATTTAACTGCTATTTATCTATGGTGCAAATGATGCTGTAGTCATTTTTGACATAGCCCAGTTTTATAAGAAATGAAAGTGGGGTTAAATCTGAAAATTATGTTTGCTTCTGTCCAAGCTGCAATGCCTGCATTGGACTCATTCTAATTCCTGCAAACCTTAGTGTTTTTGTTTATTTTGTATTACACTGAGATTTAAGGAAAAATCTCTATTTCATTCTCCCCCCTTTAGTCTCCATGTGTTTGGCACCAGATCAGCAGAACACATCATTACATTTCAACCATATAGACCCGCTCTTCTGTACAGCTGTTCAGAAGATGGGAGGATAATCAACTAGTCAAACATTGCTCTCTCCCTATAGACCTCCTTTCCACCCTCATCTTCTCCAGTTTTCTGAATAGCTGGGTGAAGTCTCAGCGGGGTGCCCTGACTCTCTTTTTCTGCAATGGAATCAGTAGTCTTCCTCGGGGAGTGCTTGTTTGAACTTTTTGAATCAGAATTTGTAACGATCCTCTGCAAAGCCCAGAAGATGCAGCCTTAACAGAGCGACACACAACATTATGAGGTGAAGATGGGCCAGATCAAAGACTCCCCTTGGGGAGTAATGATGAACCCCCAACCCTAGCCACAAAGCATGGGGACATGTAAGACGCCTTTTGTTTCACAGATTTTTTCCAAGTTTGTGACCTCAGTCTATCATTTGCATCCAAGCAGCATAAATAAACATGTTATTTGTGCGGCATTCCCCGGGCCACCCACCCCTTTCTTTCACTGACGGCACAGAAAGTGAATTAATCTCTTGGGGCAGTCTGGGCTTTTCTGTAGAACACTTTGAACAAAGAAAACAGACTGAAACGACGTCTTGCAGGATTTTCAGCCAATATATTATTTTTTTTAACACTGTTTCAGTTTGCTGAAGTACATTTGTGTTGGCTTAGATGAAGTACCACTGCAGTACATATGACAGGGGTAATTACATAGCTCTGAAAATGTACAAGGAAAAATGAAAACAGTCCTATTCTTCTGACTGAAGTAGAGGGCAAGTGGCACCGACCCAGATATCACACCAGATTTATTCTTTTGACAGAAAGCAGGACCCTGGTGCTGATTTTGTACAACTATAGCTCTTTCGAAAATAGAATAGAAAGTATTATTACAATCCATTACTCTTCCACATTTGGGAAATTAAGGTGCAAAAATGTAAATTTTGCCTAGTAAAACAAATATATGAAACAAATGGCTCTTTACACCTATAATTTAAGCAAAGTAAAATGATTCAAGTTCAATTTCAAAGTATATACTTTCCACATAAAAAAGGTAAAATAAAGAAAAATATACTAGATATACCCTTTAAAATTTGATCTATTGTGGATTATGAACACATGAATGGCTGTTAACCATTAACTGTTTAATATAAACCTTTTTTTGGTATTAATTAAGTCTGAAAAATATGTGACTGTTTGTACAGCACACCACACTTATATGAGAGCAGGTTAGGTTTAATGTGCAGTGAAAAAACATAAGGAACAGAAAATAGAAAACTGGCAGCTAAATGAAAAAGCTACAAAGGCTTGGCTCCTGTTCCAGTATTTTAAAATTCACTTTGATTTATAATTGTCATGTCTTGAAGCACTTCCTGGTTTGGATCGAAAAGTGAAACACCTGGAGAAGAGAATTTATGTTGCCTGGATATTTAAAAGTAGAGTGAATTGCGTTATATCTGTGGCCACTACTGCCAAAACTGCTTTTGGTCGCTGTATAATTTTACCACTTGAATGAGAAGGAGGATCCACTATGTGTTATGTTATTTTTGAACAGTGTCACTATCAATATCACAGGTTGTCTTGTAAACAAAAAGTTTATACTTTGTTTTTATAATTCCAATGAAAAATATTGAGCTATATTAATTTGCACAATGATAAAAATGAAGCTAAACAAGCATTTATTTAATTATAAGAACATAACAATTTTGGAATTGAAAAAGCCTTTTACATAGGTTCAAACATGAAAAAAAAGCATTTTAAGAAAAGTCACATCCTTAAAATGTATAAAGTACATATGTGTATATACATGCATATTTGGGTAATTTATGTCATTCCAAATGTCTTAAAACAGGAGAAAAGTTTGGTTAGAGCTTTTATCAGGCAATAGCTTCCTGTCTTTTCATTGTGAGTGTAAACACCTGGTTTAATTTAGAATTAGAGAGTGTGAGGGAAATAAAGACTTCAATGGTGACAAAATTGCCCATATTATCAGATTACAGGTTTATTTTCTTGTTTTTTTTACATCAGAAACAGCTTTATCCTGCAGATCTAAGAGTACAAATAGTTATTAGCATTACCCGTCCCACACAATGGTGTAGCTTTAAGCAATGGAGTTCATGTCCAGTCCACCTTAGGCAACCATGTGACTAGAAGAAAAGGTTAAACAATCAAGTCCACTTTCAAGGCAAAGAGTAGAAAACTTAGTCACAAAATCATGTCTGTGAAGAGCAAGCTTTTGTGTGGCTCCACTTCCAATGAGCAGCCGTTTTTACAGTTCTCAGAAGGACTGAAAGTTATGCTGGATCTTTTCATCTCGGTCTGCAACAGAGGAGCTGCAGTAAATTATGGATATGTTTAGGCTTGCAGATTCATCGGAGCAGCTGAATAAAACACAAAGAAAGAAATCTAAATTTTCTTTCTTCTGACTTCAAAAACATTTATTGGTACATGTGCAAAAACATCCCTTTGAAAATATGTCAATACATGTACATAAACTTTATTTTCTTTGTTCTTTGGTCTGTTCTTCCTGTTTTCTGTGGTTATCTCCATATTTTTTGTTCCTCTATTTCTGTCAAATCTGAAGACGATGTCCAGCTGCCTTCATTCACACTTTGTAAGATAAATCAAAATCCTAATATTTCAACCCACCTCCAAAACTTAAGCGAAAATGAATTCAAAATTTAACAAACATTATTTTTTTAAGACTTTTTTTTAATAAACTTCATGAAGTTTTAAAGCAGTTTCATTACAAAAAAGCCTAAACCTTTTGCAAGCTTTTGTTTTCCAATTACTAACTGAATTTAAAATAAGCTTTTCTAAAAATAAATAAAAGAAATATTAGAGAACACAAACAGCATCAGAAAAAGGAGGAATAGCTTAGATATTTAAGGAATGTTGTGGACATGATTAAGCAGGGTTAGGTGAAGAAAAACAAACAAGCAAACAAAAAAATGGTTGAGCATGAAGCAAAATCCCAAGCTTCCATAAAAAGGATAGTTATGACTCAGCTGCAAACCTGCAAAGACATGATCGTTTACACTGGGCTGCAAAAAGGTCATTACTGCATGGGGGGCCAGAATTAAATTGCTCCTCACCCATAACATACCATCCCGACTTTGAAACATTGACATGGAAGCATTTATGTTACAAGGTGTTCATACCCAGCAGTACTAGACAAGCTTGACAAAATTGACAGGGAGGTGGATGAAACTAAATATGGGAAAAACTTGAAATAAAATGTTTTAGAGGAGGAGTTTAGACTGAGGTGGAGATACCTCTGTAACAATAAATATTAACATGTAGCCTTAATCACAATCGAACGATTCAGAGCAAAACTTGTTCACACATTTACTCCATGCAAAATTAATAGGACTATAGGAATATTTTTCAGAATAGTCCTGTTTCTCTGACTGTGACTGGCTGGATGTGCTCTCTTTATCCTCTGATAACGGAGCTGGCTTGGAGCTCGTCTGCCTGACTCTGTGTTTCCTTAACGTGGCCGCCTGTGGAGCTGGTTTACAGTTGCCTTTTTATCTCTTCTTCTTTTTCTATGTCTGCCAATGTCTCCTTGAACCCAAGTCGGCCTCGGCAGATCGCCTAAAGGAGGTTTCTCCCTGTTAAAAGGGAGTTTTTCCTCTCCACTGTCACTACAAGCATGCTTGGTGTGAGGGAGTGCCTTTGATTCAATGAGTTGATGCAATCTGCTGGATTTCTTTAGATAGAAAACTTTAAATCAATTTGACTGTATGATCTGGTTGAATTGAAAAATGCTGGAGATGACATGTGTTGTGAAGTGGCATTATAGAAATGAACTGAATTGAACTGAAATTGAATAGAAATGTTCGCTCCGTAACATACGTATAGCTGATTAATACATAAACATAGAGCTACAGATGTAAAGCGTGGATTGTAAAATGTATGAACCTAATTGAGTTGAATAGAAAGACACAACATACCTTTAAGATTTTACTTTTGGAAAGAATCCTTGAAAACCATATATCCGTTATTAGGTAACAAATTATGCAACACTTTGTGTAAATTATGCTATTTAATCCCTGAAAAACACATTGCATTTTGTAGCATGGCACAAAGTCAAAAAGTAGGGGGGAAAAATGAAAACGCACTGTTTATCTCTCTCTCTCCATTAGTCTAAAGACAAACCATATTTCCAAGAAGCCTACATTTACTAGTCTGGACCCTGTTGTGTATCAGACTTCTGAACATTTTGTGCCACAACAAAAAAAAGCCTCTAATCTCAGCTCACCTTTTTGGCTCAGAGCTGCTTTGGACACTTTATTTCCTCTGTCCGTGAACTCAACACCCAGTGGCTAATCTCTTGGAAACACTGATGACAATCAGTTGTTGTGACTTCTGCCTGAGAAGCCTCGGATCATCTCCTCTGCTTCCCTCCTTCCCCATCCGTTCCTGCTGATTTCATCATCCCCCCCTCATTCAGCTGTAAGACACTTAGGAGTCTGCACACAAAGGGGCTGCTGTGTGCTTCATCCGTGCCAGGATTAAACTGTTAATCAGGGTGTGACAAGTTAGGAAGGCCCTTTTCTTTGAAGTGTAAGGTGAACATAATTGGGTGTATAAACAACAATGTTTTTTTTTATTTTTGTTTGTTTCGCTGTTTTTTATACCTTTCATTTGATTACTCGTCAGTTTTCCTTTCAAAAGCTACATTTATTGTTGTATATCAATGAAGTGTGGTAAATGTCTTCTTTAATCTAAATATACCCTAAAGTGTGGTCAGGTTGTGGGTGAAAAATACAACTGCATAATTTTTACAATCTAATTAATCTTAGACACAAATAACATTCACAGTATATTGAAAAGTACAATCCCCTGCTCTGCCTAAATTTAAGCCATTTGCATCTTTACCTATTGGTTAATGGAGTCAGTTTTAATAGTGTTTAAAGGAAAAATTAAAACCCAGCAGAATGAAAACACAGAGAAAGATCTAAGGTCTCTGTTATGGCTGAGATAGGAGGGATAAAAGGCCAGGGTTAATGGTTTATAATACCAGACAGGGTTGTGCTTTGAAGCAAACTGTCATAATAGAGAACGGGCTTTAAAACCTGAGGTGACAGATAAGGGAGGAAGTTTGGGCCACTTGGTCACCAGGACATCCTGTGTGACTCACTTTGAAAGTGACAGTGGCCAAACTGTTTGCAGACTGTTGGTGGACCTGGCAGCCTGTTCTAGAGTGTCTGCAGACCAGACTCTCATTACATTCAAAGCAGCTACGTTTCAAGGAGTTAAACTGTAAGCTGTCAAAGAACTCCGCTCTGACACAAGCCCCACTCTGAACAAAGCAATAATCAGGCGCACACATATAAACATGAATAATGAATGACTGCTGCTGAATAAATGCATTTGAAAATCCTCACATGTTGGTTGAAAAGGTGCTGGTTTGTATGTGCTGAAAATCAGAATTTATGTTAATTTTTATGCCTCAGAGTAAAGCATTACATGGGGAGCAGTTTGCATTTTGATGACAAATCCACACTGAGCCTCCGCTTAAGCATTTAAATCCAAAGTTGGATTTTCAATTGGAGATTTTTCAGAATAGCCATTCTTAATCGTTGTGCTATGTGGTAGGTCGACAGATGTGTAATTTACTGATAACTTTGAAGTGAGAGGGAAAGCTGTTTATTTACAGTAAGATATGTAAGTCAGTAAAAAAAAGCAATCTAATTATGATAGAAAGCCTTGGGTATGTGTCTGTATATGATTCAAACCAGCCTATAATGCAAAACAGCCAAGCTTGACGAGGAAGAGCCAAATGAAGACTTAAAAGAAAAGAATTTTCAGTTTAAAGTCATTCACATATTTTAGATCAGATTGTTGGGGGAAAAGGAAACCAGACATCCCTCTCTGATTCTCTACACATTATTTTCCGAAATGGCTTTCAATGTCAAAGAGACCTACTTATTGGTTCAGCTCTTTCCTCATCCTAACAGACCAGACCAACACTTGCACAACTGCAAATCTGTTTCCAACATTTATCTAATCTCCTAACATCTACTTCCACCTGAAGACTCAACAAGCCCAGGCTCCCACCCCTGAATACAATCCAGCTTACATGAGATCCAACCCAGATGTTCCTTCAGTTGGTGGGCCCACATGAAGCGCCCTGTCTTCAAGATCCATTAGCTTTTGATCCATTAGATTTTCTTCTCTTATGGTTTGCAATACTAAGTCTTGCTCCAATTCTCTCTTCCCTGAGGCCTATTTGTAAAGGGAAACATTACCAGGAGCCAAAGCCCTACACAACACAGCTGCATGGATTAGAGGGTACTCACAACATTTCTCCTCATGAAGGTTCTGATACTTAGGTGGGGGGGCTAAAGGATTGTTGAAGACCAGTTTAGTAACAACATGATTTTTTTTTTAAATTATTAGTTAAGTAAATGTGGTCAGATATTGCTTTTCATTTATTAAGAGCTCCATTTGACATGTAAAAAAACCCCCAATAAACTGACTGAGTGAGAGAGCAAGTTCAGTTTTTCCCAAAGAAAACAAACACCTGCCAGAATCTTAGTAATATTGCGGCAGTGTTATCATCAAACAGGTATAATCAGAATAGCCCAAGGCACTTGACAAATTTGTTCTCTTTTTTTAAATAAACACCTGGTGAAAAGACAGGAGGCATCCTGTTAAATGTTGCATGGTTTTGATTGCCTTATCTTTCAAACTTTCTGTCATTGTGAAATCAACTTTATTATTACTTCTTTGTTTCATTCAACTATGTGTTTCCTCAAACAAAAACTCACTGTGGAAATCCGTCTAATAATTTAATCATTGCTTCCCTGGATTCTCACCTCACAAACTTTTCTTCCACTGTAAACACTTAGCTATCTTCCTCATAATCTACCTGGATCCCTCTCCTCAACTGTAAAGAAACATTAACACATTTGTTGTGTAAAAAAAGAAAAACATTAAAACCTTTCTCAGTTGTCTATAGATATATATCTATAGATGTTATATTGAAAAGACTATTACAAAACTGCAAGACCTTGGAACAACAGAGTGCCCCTTTCATTCATTGCATACTTCTTGGTCACACAAACCCCTGTTGCAGAATCTGGTTAAAGAGTTGTCCTAAAGACGTGGGGTTTAAAAGAAAGAAGCAGATCTTTGGTATAATTTGCACTTAATATTTACCTCATAGCAGTAGTTGAATTGTATTCTCCAAGTCTTTAAGGAGCTTTCTTTTATACACCTTATTAAACACTTAAAGATGGACTCTTTGGATAAACCTTAAAAACTGGAAGAATGAATTACAATATTCATTCATAATTGTCTCAGAGAATTTGACCTGTGTGCACGTTCATGCGGATGTAGTGTTGCTTACATTGGCAGCTTACCCAGGTTTGATTACCATCTTTCCCAGTCTCTTACAAAATAGGTAGAAAGTTACACAAGCCGCAACCCTTACCAACTGCCTGTATGCAAGTCCCTGATTCTTGGAATCACCCATTTAAGTGGAATAGAGGCAGGACTTGTGATGGAAAGGTGGGCTAATGGTAGCACCCTTCCATGAAATCTAAGAGGAAGACAAAGATCTAATCTGCAAAACAATATAAACTTCTCACAACGCACATGGGTTAAGCAGTGTGTTAGTAAAAAACATTACCTTCAATTAAAAAGTCATGTTTGAACCAGTTATCTTTATTATTATGAAGAAATAATGAGCAATGTGCTTCCTATAACAGGGTACAGATATATCTGCAAGCTCTTTTCTGCTTAACACTGGTGTTACGTCATTGCGTGTTTCTTCTTGTTATGGTCATTTTTAACATAGATAAGATAGACAAGCTAAGTTGACTTTATGCTTGTCAGGGCTCCTGTCTGTGTGTTTGTTTTTGTGTTTGTCTCCCTTCCAGCAACAGGAGGCGCCTGGTTCCGGTTCGCCTTCTCACACATCTGCTGACGGTTACCTCATTAACGGAGTGCTTTTAAGCTGCTGATTGCCACTACCTCGACGCCAGAGTGTTTGCCAGTTTTTGGTACTCTAGCCAAGTTGAGTTTTCTCTGAGTAAGACTGAGTTCTTGTCTCCCTGAGTTTTAACCTTTTTTGTCTTTGCCTCTCGGCAGGAAGTCATCCTGCAAACTGGACCTTTTCGGACCTCCTCTCCCAGGAGGGATCAGCTGAGTCTTAAACTGAGCCAGGGATTCAAACAGGAGGTTTGGATCCAGTCTCGTTTGAGGACATTGAAATTACTCTCTGAGCAAGGGAATCATCTTCACCACGACCCGTTCAAGTACATCACGAAATCTGAGTGTCAATCAGCTCCTCCATTCCCCTACACCGTCCGAGTTCTGGGTAAACCCTGTTCCACACTCCACCGAGTCAGACAAACTCTGGAAAACCAACACACAGATTGGAGTCAAGGATCCTTCACTTCTCTGGAAACGTGAGTCTACAACCAGATCCTCTGCTTCAAATCAACGAATCAAATTTCCCACTGAGCCTGAACTAATAGTCTGTCTTCCCCTCATCTTCCAGTTCCAGCTGAGCAGAGTTGAGAGCAACTTTGCACCGAGCTTATCTTCTTCAATAAAATCTGTCAAAACTTTTCATGTGTGTCTCTCTGTTTGGACTTCTGCATTTTGGGTCAGACCTTTAGTAAAATCATGACAATGCTAAATTACTTATTTTCTTCTTCATGTTGGGTTGAAGAGAGACGAAGACGAAGAGAGGTGCACCCCACACTTTAAAAAGCCCCGGCATATTGCAAGTAATTTGAAATAGGTTCATGGAACTCAAGCTGTGCCTATAAGAAATCTGACCCTACTGAGGAAGACTGCAGCTTCATGTGCAACACTAGGTCGCCTTTTTCCCCCCCTGAGCAACTGTTCTCCAAATTGTCCGTGTGTGCAACTATTCCTTATCATCCCTGTCTTTTCATAGAATAAATTCAATAAAAGAAAGTGTTCAGAAATTCAGTCAAGCATACCGATGTAACCTTAAGAGGGTGCCGTGCTGATGATTGGAAACTTTTATTGTGGGGATGTGAGTGGAAGAACCTCTGCTCTGAATAAATCCCTCTCTGCAAACACCTTTCAATTTATAGGATTAGGCCCCCCTGTTGTACTCCTGTCATGTTCTGGGAGACACACATCGGCACAAAGACCCCTTCTGAAAGATCCGCTTACCCCCATCCCCTCACCTTTGACTGCTCCCACTCTCCCCAGTCTTATTAAACTAATTAAGCCTTCCCCCATCCAAAAACTTTTATTCAATTTCATATTTTTACGTCAGCTCTTTAATCCTGTTTAAGGTTACGTAATGGCAGCACACCAAAGGCCTCTGCTCTAAGGCCTCATGTGAATAGTGAATGACAATAAGGTTTAGGGGTGGAGGTCTTGGCTTAAAAAGTAACTATTTTAAAATGATATCTACAAAATAGAAAATATAGAGAAAAAAAATTCTGAGATAAAAAATGCTCTGTTTCCATGGCAATAGGGGCTTAGTCAAGCTTCAAGTAACATGGCATATGAATGTTTTAAGTATGACTTTCTCTAAAAAACCAGCTATTCTGTATATTTTGATTCAAGATCATATTGTTAATCTTTTATGGTATAGCTGGAATAAATTAATGCACATTATAGAGTGTTATGTCTGTATGTGTCAAATAGACTGAATCGTCATAACATATCTTATATGACACTTACAGCTTTATGTTACAAACACAACTTTTATAGCCCAGTCTAAAAAGCTGATGTAAAGATCTTCATGTTTCACTCAAGCTAAATTATTTCCTTACTTTTGCTGAAAACATTTCCATCTCAAAATCAAAACACTACACCTTAAACTAAGCTTACTTTGACATGTCTATCAATCACAGCGCGTACCACAGATTGCTCGGTGCAACTTTCAAATAAACACCCACAAGCCACTGTTAAGTTCAGTTCATTGTGTTTAGAGCAACACGTAAACACAGAAAAGAAAAGCAATACTCTGTCGCACACATCGGTATAGCTGAGGATGTGACTTTTACCTTTCACAAATGAACTTCCACTGGATCCAAGAGACATTAATATGCTACAGTAAAGGGTTATTAAGTTTATTATCCCATATTCGCTCTCGTCAGGTATGATTTTTTTTTTTATTTTGAGGTTATGGCACCTCAGACAAAAAAGAAATACTAACATATTTAGTAAATATCTTGAACATTTAACCAGATTCATTTACTAATTTGACAACTTGTTTTGGCAGATAGGGTTACTTGAGACTGAAGATGCAAGGCCAGTGTAAAAATAAGCAAGATGCTGTGGCAGTTTTGCCTCAGATTCATCTTTTAAAGATTTATATTACAAGCTGCAGGTTTTAATCTAATATGCACTTTCTGGTTAGTTCAGTAACTTCTTGTAAACCTGTGCAACTCTCCATGTTTAAAAGAAACTGTTTTTAATAATGTACCTGAAAATTTGAGAGGAAGATTGGGGTATGTTCAATAATTTAATCTTTTATCTGTTTTCTATAATATTTCTATCTAGAATTGCAGCATAGCAGCATCGGTAAACATTCAACCAATCACGAATGTTATACTTGAATTTTATGTGGCTTGCAAAAACTTATTGTTTGTGCAGTAAACTGATTGCACATACATTACAAATCATCCCATAATACAGTTAAGGACATAAATGGCATTCTCATAGGATTATGTCTAAATGTAATTGACTTGTTTATTGCCACAGGAAACTTTAACATCATCAACCTCTCCTCCTACATAACAACACTTTGCTAGGTTATTCCAGGAAATTCTGTAAGGAGGTGGATAAAACTGTGAGGTTAACACCTTTATGAGAATAACAGCTCTAAATAGGTGGGGCTGCAAATTGCCTTACTTAGTTAGTGCTAGCAGCTGTTCAAATGTTTTGGATGATGGTCACACATCCAGTGTCCAAATGTCACTTATCCTGTTGGTTTTTAACACTCAGGATTTCAAGTCTCCCTACACCCAGCTAAACAAACCCAGGACGTTGAAAACAAGGCCACACCCTGGCCAAACATGTCCTACCAATCATCACTGTTTGATTTCAAAGTCAGGTTCCTGACGTTTCTTTTCACACTCTAGAGGGCAGGACCCCCTTGAAGGATTAGAAGACAGGAAGAGACATATAGGGCAGCAAGAGGAAATCGGAAGGATGGGACCCTGTTAATAGCTGCAGGAGCGGCAGCTGACAGCAGCCACGTTGTCAATAGGGTGTGAAATTCCTGTTTAGATGGGATCTCCATCTGGGAAATAGCTGAAGAGACACTGAAGAAGCGGAAACGTGTCAGCCTGTTTACCCTCAGCAGCAGCCTTTCTACCATACCTCTGCTCAGTGGACTGTGTATCTGTAGTTGCTGATGCCTAACCGTTTACCCCACGACCTCTGTGGGCAGCCGGCAGGGAGGCTGTCATAAAGGGCAACAAAGCAGTGAGGAAGTGCTGCTGTTTTTTTATGTGACTTGAAGCATTACAGGAAAAGCAATGAAGAAGAAAAGAAACTCTATCATTTGAAACCAAAGGAAACCAAATGAAGGCAATGTATCATAATGAGCTCAGCAGAGCATAACATGTTGACATAAGGTCTTATCTTAACTACAGTGAGCTGATATAATTTGATAACCATATCCTTTTAAAGATAAAAATTGAGATAATAAAAATTTTGTTGTCGATCAACAAACAAGTCATGCAACCTTATGGCAGCAAGAGGTCAGACTATTCTTCTACAACCCTTGCTAGCCTGAAAGTGTAGTGCAATTATCTTCACAACTCCTTTATACATGATGAGGCCGATTTAAAATTAGAGTTGGTTAACCTGTTCAGAAACACTTTTTGTTATATCGAGTGAAATGCTCCTTTCTTCCTGTATGTGTTTAATACCTTTTGTATTCACAAAAATGAATGAAAAAAAAACAGATGTCAGAGCTGCAAGCCTGTAAAAACTGGTTGTCAGAAAAATTTTCAACATCCCTTCACAAAATTCTTGTAGTAATGCTTAAAATAACATGCTTGAAACTCATACAGTTAGTATTGCTAAACTTAACATGCTAACTTGAAAGCTAAAAAAAATATTTTGTTTAAATACAGGTGAATGAGACATGAGGGAGTTAGGTTGAAGTCAAAAATGTATTGAAAGAAATGGCTGAGCCAGATCCCCTCTGCTTTGCTGAGTTCTGCTGAGAGATACGTATAGTTTTGAACAGAGAGGGTAGGGGAAGTGGGAGTGCCACTTTCAAATCTTGCTAGCTCTCCCAAATTACCAACCATAGCTTTAAATAAATGTTCTGTTGCCATTCGGAGCAATGGAAACAAGAAGGACATATATTTCCCTAGGAATCCTTTTACATGGGTTAAACAAATCCCTTGGCTTTGGGTGGAAATTGGCCTATTCCTTGAGTTTCACCCCTGACGAAACAGAGACGACAGTAGAAGCCTTTCACTTTACATGAGGAAATAAGGGACTGGATGGCTTAGTGGTCCAAATTTAAATTTTCATTCATCTGGTATCTGTATCTTATTATCCTTGTAGGATTTTAACTTAATATATTTTTGATACAGAAACTGTTTGATGGCAAAAAAGAAAAAAAAACTTCAACCAGCGTGCTTAGTTTTCACAGCAAATTCTCCTGGCCACAAAAAAATCGAAAAAAAAAAAAAAAAAAAAAAATGTTGACAAAGCTTGTCAAAAAAAAAAAAAAAAAAAAAAAAAACCACAAAGCAAACTAGTTAAAGGTCACTTTTAACACAATGCAGAGGCTGATCACCTCAATGCCAAACTGCATTGAACCTTTTATCTATTTAAAAGGAGCTTCTGTCAAGTAATAAATGTATTTACTGTACAAGAAATAGATGTTTTATTATTCGACTATCAATTTAATAATTAAAAAAAATATATTTTGGGGTTTTATAGGATGTAAGTGATGTCCATCGACAAATAACTGATATAAAGCAATTGCAATATGTATACTAATGTAATCAGAATCAGACATACTTTAATAATCCCAGAGCGAAATTACTTTCGTTACACGCTCCAGAATATATATATATATATATATATATATATATATATATATATATATATATATATAAGTGGTAGTAAGCTTATTAACATACGGTGCTAAGTTGTTTGTTTATACAAACAGTACCAGACAGATACCAACAAACATGGTACCATATATTGATGACCACAGTATACACACCTGTAGTATTTGCTGCAGCTATTTTTATTAACATGATACTTTATGGATTCAAATTTCATCATCCACAATCAACAGATCTCAGTTGAGTAGAGGACAAAGCTGCAGGAAATAAAATCCATGAGGGAGATAACCTTTGCATTTATATTACTCTTTAATATGCATTTTGCAATGAAACTATATAGGATATGAGATTCCCAGTTAAATTCAATTGGTGAAATAAATTCAGTTTCTGATCATATTTTACATTTTGTGATGGTCCTCTATTACAAAAGAAACAAGAAAATATGTTTCTGACAAAAAAAATGGACAGATCAAAGGGCTTATTTGTCAAGTTTCTCCGTCAGGTTAATTGTTTTAAGTTGTGTCAAAAAGACTGAAACTCTATTTGTGTTCAGACATGACCTGGTTTTAGCCTATTATCAAAGACCTTACCCCTTTTTGTTCTTGGGTCACACTTTTCTACATCCTCTCCCTTTGAACTACCTGACATAGATTTCTAATAAGAGACAATTAATTAGTTTAGTGCATTACACTGTTCAGAGGTGGTACAGTTCTTTGCCTGGAGCCGGCCAAACCGTCTCAGGTGGGTAGACACATGCAAATGTGTTTGTTTCATCAAGTGAGAATTTAATTTCCAAAGCTGCTTTTAATCTAGAACACCTTTGCCCCCAGCACACCTTAGAAAAAGTCAGGACAAAGAACAATAACAGGAAAGGACTAAAGCAGAGAAGGAGAGAAAAACAAGGAGACAACACCAATAGACCTTGGAAAGTCTAAATGAAATGTTATGAGCTTTTTCCCAACACAGTTAGTATTCAGTTTTATCTGGCTTATTATTTTGCTTCTCAGCTAAATTTGCTCAGTTTCCTTCGATGTGTGCATTCAAGTCCGAAAACACCAAATGGCTACATACACAAAGCATACTGGCCTATTCAAACCCCTGGTAATTTCCCCTTGCCCCTCAAATCCAACCGGTTTTCTTTACTGTAAATACCATACCTGGCAACAGTGGTTATAAAGATGAAAAAAAATAACATGCTAAAAGAAGACAGACTACAATTATATGCATTGCTTAACCTATACCTTAAAGAATATGGAAAATCAAAACAATGTAAGTATTATTATATATAACAATATAGTATTATATTGTTAGATTGAATAGAATAGAATAGAAAATTCCTCTATTGTCCCACAAGGGGGAAATTCTGGTGTTTACAGCAGCAAAAAGATTATAGTGGGCCGGTGTAGATGGAAAAATGCCAGGGCCGAAAATCGTTGCCCGTCCGAGCCTGTCCTCAGGTGCATATGTTTTAAAAAACTCTAAAGCCAGGCTACACTGTACGATATTTTCAATCGCTGCACGCAGCTACAGCTCAAACTGTACGACAAAACTGCAGGGTTTAATAGTTCACAGCTCACGATGTTTGTTCTTACGCTGTATGGCCTGTCATTTTGATGTGATCTAACTGCTCAAACTGTATGTCCAAAAACCTTACATTGGGCTCAGCGCCGAGAGATGGCTTTGGTCGGACAGAAGAAGAAGAAGAAGAATTCTGTTGTTTGCATATTCGCAGTGCTCGAGGTCATGGTAAATCAGCTCGTAGTCACTCGTAGCTCTGCTTCAGCAGCAGGATTTGTCCACAAGCACCTCACGAGTGCCCACTGGATTTCAAACATGCTTGATTTTCTACAGACCTTGCAATTCCTGATGGGGAGGTGGTTGCGGGAAGCGGCTCGCTCCTCGTCAGCCCCTGTATACTACATGACGCAGGATGCACAACGAGCCTGACTCTAAATGTGTCCAATTGGGTGTTTAGTCCAAGACCGTCGACCGACCTCATTCATTACTGTCTTGAACATGGCTACAACAGGGGAGACAGTTCTAAGAGCAACTTTGAAGTCAATAAGAGAGTGAGACTGGTGCGCATGGTATAATGCAGGCTAAGCAGACTAAGCAGGCTAAGCAGTAACATGTGTATGCCGACTCAGTAAGACCTGACTGTAAGCTAACCTCTGATATTCACCTAGCAAGATGAAGTGGAGGTTTATGCTAAGCATCTTTATGTTTATAATAAGGAAAACAGAGTGACTTTCAACACAACTCCATTCATATTTCAATGGCCTGGCAGTGAAACAAAGTAAACATAGTTATCTTTCTGTGAGCTTCTTTATGGATTTTGACAAAAAAAAAAAAACACAAAAAAAAAACTTACTTGTAGCTAAATACACTGAAAGTCCTTCATAATATGACATTGTGTGTCATTGCCTTAGCTGGTCCTATAGTCTAGTTCTACACGTGGCCAAAAAAGTATTGCTCAAGATACAGGCAAAATTGAGCTTCCCTCATCTCTTTCATTAGTTCTAATCTTACCATTTTATATATTTGTATAATAACTGTAATGTGTAATATTAAATATCCAAAATTCATTAAACAGGTACACAGTTCATCTCATATTAAAACATACAAACTATTATATGTATTAAATGAGTAATAACTGTAATATTAGCACTTATAACTGGATTAAGGTTGAGAGGGCAAAAAAGGTCCAGGAAGAATCTTTTTGTTGTATTTAACAGGCATCAATTAAGGACCTTTTTTTCCTTACAAAAAAAAAAAAGGAGTTTTGCAGGGTAAATTAAAAAAAAATCATCCTAAGAAAACTGAACGGCTTGAAATATGCAGTAAAAGAGAACAGGTTTATAAAACAAGGATTATGTCAAGAAAATTAACAAATTTTTAATTATATTTTTTTATTCATTTCAGTACATTCTTCTCTAATGACTCAAAGTTGCTTTTACTTTATTTCCCAATGCAAGCACGGTGCACCATAAAAACATATACACAATGAAAACTTATTAATTTCAGTTGTACTTTTAGAAAAAAAAAACAATATTAATTTACTGTTGAACTAGCCTGGAAAAGAAAAGAGTCAATAAAAGCATTACTTCTCATAAATAAATGAATAAATAAAATAAGATCAAATAGAAAAATAATTGGGCGGTCCATTTACCCCACCCCAACCACATAATACTGTAAGACATAGGTTATACACACAAGCCATATTTTATTTCATTAATGGATTATCCTAGTTACTCAGTGCCATGGGATGAGTTTGCATGGCTCAAAAAACCTCATACAACAGCCATAATGCCTCATCCGAATCTGCATGGGTGTAAGCCACGATATGTTAGTGTTGACTGATGACAGACACCCAGTGCTGTTTCCAAACTGTCAATGCAAAGGCATGCAATGATATGACATAATCTGTTATCACATGAATTTGAATCAACACCAAAAGCAACAAACTGCAACTCACAACAGCTTTAGGATCAAAACATTTTCCATTTTAGGAAGAGTGTTAGGAGGGATGAGCAAAGGTCTGCAGGGCCAGAAATAGATGTTGTCTCTTAGTCTGTCTATTTGCGCCAGAATGCTGTTTCATTATAAAAAAAGTAGATGTTTGCTGAGACTTTTTGGCTGCACAAAATGACATCATATCATTTTTATCATAACATGGTGCATTTGCTCGCTTATTTATTTTAATTAATTAATTTTTTTATTTTTTTATTGTTAATTTTTGTAAGACATGTCATTTGTTTGAATTATTATCTAGCTTGGGAATAATTCATAAGAAAAAAAGCATTTTGAACAATTACACATTATAGTTTGCACTATATAGTTTTATCAAATCTGGCCCAAAACAATCAATGGCCCAAAATAAAAAGTGGTAAGAAATGCTAAGCATTAAAGATTTTTCAATCATACGAACTCTATTCAAAACAGGAACACCTGTGGTTTATAAAGCTGGGATCTACTTAAATCGACAGCACATGTCTTGTAATTTCCCCTAATGTAAGCACAAATTTAGGTTTAGTCAAAAACAGCCATGGATCCAAAAGCAGAGAAACTTTTGTCTGATGAGCTCATGATGCAAATTGAAGCCAGGCAATGCATATAATCCTATAAACTAAATAGTGGGTTTGATAAACACAGCCAAACATGCAGGATGCAGTGTCAAAGCTCCACTGAATAAGTCATGGACACCATCACATGGACAAGCTTGAATGTCCACCCTATCACATCTTGTGTCCTGCTATCACTCTTGTGGAAATGTTTCTCACACTAATTAGTTAGATAAAAAAAATATGGATTTATATTATGCCAAATTCTACTGCTCCCACATATTAGGAAGGGACGTTAATAGACAGGAAGATCATATAGGGATCAGAATACAGTAAGATCCTAACCATGAAGCAGAGTTAACAGACCTCTCTGCAGCTTCTATATTTTTAATTACTCATTACCTGATTAAGAAAGAAGTAAATCATAACCATCTCATTAAAAGTAATTGACTCCATCTGAGCAAAAAGTAAAACAATTATATGTCTTTTATTCAACATAAGCTCTTTTCTCAAAGATTTTATCAGTTATTGAATTGATTTGTGGTAATCAAATTGATTTATGTTGTCTTACCGAAACCAGGTTGCATCAATAGAATTATGTTACAATAAATAAGTCAAATCGCTCGAGTTATATATATTTTACAATAGCAAAAAAATCTGGAGGAGGAAAGAGGTAGCAATAATCTTTCAGTTTGATTTGTTAATTGGTCAACAAATCAGAGCAATGAAACTGTATACAACAATACCACTTATTTCTGTTGTTTTGTATTGTTCAAAAGGCACTTACTCTTGATTTTTAGATTAGTTTACCAATCTGATATTGCATTAAGCGCTGACAAGGTCATAATTGTAGGAGATTTTAGTATTGATATCAACATTAAAGTTGATAGTTTACTTGCAGCCTTCAATTTAATCGGTTTCAAAATGTGCACAAACCCATTCATTTTCATTGTCATACTTTGGACCTCGTGCTGATATACGGCATTGATGATGAGGAGTTAATAGTTTTTCCTCATTTTCTTCATAAATAACATTGACCATATTAATGATAAAGACAACATAATTCCTCCAGATATAATCAATTTATATTTAAGAAGTGAAAATAGTTGCTTGTCAAGTGTGTAAGCACTTACACTATAATGCCAATTTTGAAAAGTTTCAGTCAAGTTTAAGACCTCATCATATTACTGAAACGGTACATTATGATATTCCCCTAAATCTGTCAGGACGCATTCTGGGTAAACCCTGTTCAGCCCTCCACCGAATCAGACAAACACTGGAACCACGGCACACAGACAGGAGTCAAGGATTAAACAACTTCTCTGGAAACATGAGTCGGCTACCAAATTCTCTTCTCCAAGTTCACGAGTCAAATTCCCCACTGAGCCTGAACTTACCGCTGTGTCTTCCCCTCACTTTACAGTTCCGGTTGAGCACTGTTCAGAGCAACACTTCTCCCTCTGTTTAACTTCTTCAATAAAACCCGTTAAACCTTTTCCCTGGTCTCTCTGTTCGGTTTTCTGCATTTGAGTCTGAACTTTGTAACATCATGCCATAATCATCTTTAAGTTTTAGGGTTTCTTGTTGAGTACCAGAGGAATCTGTGCTAGGGCCAGTTCTCTCCACTCTGTATATGCTTCCAATTGGTTAGATTATCAAACAGGATGGGATTAATTTCAACGGCTATATTTTTACATAAATTCTGACAAACCTTACACAACTGATGGGCTTTTTCTTATGTTGGGGTCTTCCTTGATGTTCCGATTATGCACGTAAACATGAATGGAAGCAGCATCAGCATTACTAACTGACATCTTAATGTAAGAACAACTTCCACGATTGCATGTTTTCACTATAAAAAAAACAAAAAACATTTAGCTCATCAGTTCTCTTTAAGGTCATGAAAAAAAGGAGCATCAACAAAATAATTCTGTCATTGTCATTATTGACGAAAACATCACTGTTGTCAAACATCATAAATGTAGTAATTAGACTGCATTAAATATGTGGTAAAATGTGTCTGAGTATGTTCAAATCTCCCCCCCTAATATTTTAACCACAACCTGAATTAAATGCAGAGTGAAAGAAGAGAAGGGGCCACAGAGGCATGACTTTACACATCCATCCATTTTCCATCATACTTATCCCAGCTGGGGTCGCGAGGGGTGCTGTTGCCTATCTCCAGCCGTGAACGGGCAAGAGGCGGGGTACAACCTGGACAGGTTATTGCAGGGCAACACAGAGACAAACAGGACAAACAAACTCACACCTAAGGAGAAAGCCGACAGATAGGAGAATTGAGAGAAGCCAATTAACCTAGCAGTCGTGCTTTTGGACTGTGGGAGAAAGCCGGAGCATCCGGACAGATCCAGCATGCACAAGGAGAACATGCGAACTCCATGCAGTAAGACCCCAGGCAGGGAATCAACCCGGCACCTTCTTGCTGCAAGCCAGCAGTGCTACCCACTGCCCTACTGTGCAGCCCTATTTTATACATATATAATACTTGGTTTTACATAACCAATGGGTTATGCATGTAGTACGTTTTTTTTCCGCAAAAGATA
The DNA here is from genome assembly GCF_000732505.1 of Cyprinodon variegatus. Taxonomy (NCBI): domain Eukaryota; kingdom Metazoa; phylum Chordata; class Actinopteri; order Cyprinodontiformes; family Cyprinodontidae; genus Cyprinodon; species Cyprinodon variegatus. Next base: position 117,759 of record NW_015151493.1, read on the forward strand.
TGTATGTTTAATTAATAAAATTCCCCCAACTGCTATAATTTGATGCATATTATATATCTACAGATATAACTGCAGTTGTTTTGGAGTATTTTAAAAACCCAAAGCAGTTATGAATTGGCAGCATTAATGATCCTTAGTGATTATACTACTAAAATTGGATTATTTTTTTTTTAAGTCTGATTTTGACAATTGCAACAGTCCAAATGACTATGGTCTTATGGATGAAGGTCTTTTTACATAATTTCCTGCTAGATGTTGGCTGTGTTATCAAACTCAGAAAGGACCTAATTTACTTGTGTTTTTTTATTTTCATGGTTGCAATATATCTATTAATTTTAATTAGTTTGAAAAACAGCGCTTGTGTCATTGCACAGTAATTATATATAATTTCTCTTTTGGGGGATTTAATTGTAACATATAAGAGTAATACAAAATTTGAGTTTTTTTTATTTAACTCTTTTGCACAAACATTTTGCATTATTATTTACCTCATTCAAATAATAAGATAAATTTTACCATGGACAATAAATGCAACCTTCTGAATGTGGATTTCGGTACTGTAATAAATACAGCACAACCTAATTTGTTTTTCTTGCAACTTCTTGCATCTAAATGATGAAAAATGTTAGAAAATTATCAATGTCATGAGCACCTATACAAATTCCAACTGATACCAAAAAGAAATATGAGAATTTAACGAGAAATTGAAACTTCAAAACTCTGTCGGTTGAAACTCTTTTTGTTAAATGTAGTTTTTTTAATAATTCAGTTATTATATTCTCTTGTGAAGTATTTAGAAATATATAGTTTATTTTTACTTTTCATCTTTTTTTTCTAGTTAATATTTAGTTGGATGACCTTATGTTTTTCTCAGATGGTTACAGTGTGATGGTTTGTGTTTTGGCTTGACTTTGTGTGGCTAAGTCTTCTGATGACAAGTCACAGCAGCCTACAGAGACACACAGAGTCTTGACACACACCACACTGCAGTACTGCAGCACCTTGGAGGGTCACAGTAATCCCAGCATATACCATTACATCGCATACAGACTAAACACAAGGCCAGGTGAGAGAATGACTGTGTGTGTGTGTATATGCGTGTGTGAGGTCATAGTGTGGGTGTGTGTGTGTGAAAGGAGCCACATCAATGTTTGTATGGGTGTCTGTGCGGGTCTGCTGGCTGTGTTGAACATTGGGAAGTTTATGTGTGCAAGCCCGATGGTGTGTAAGACTACATAATGCAGAACAGCCTTGCCTCCCACCTCAACTCAAAGTTAAAAAAAAAAGTCACAGCGAGGAGGCCACTTTGAAATACCAGGTGCTCATTTGGCAAATCTAGGCAACTGGGGTGTTTACATTTCAGCGACTGAGAGGGGAAAAAGACCAGATGCCCCCTTGAGCAGCACAGCAGCGTCCACACACAGAGATCCCTCACACCGCCATTGGTGCCGGACCTGTGTGTGTGTGTGTGTGTGTGTGTGTGTGTGTGTGTGAGTTTAGTGCTGTTGAAGAAAGGGATACAGAAAATGCTCTGTGAAGAAATTAAACATTCTGTGATGTCTTGCAGCAAAAAACAAAAAGATCAAATGTTGCAACAATACCAACAATTAGCCACTCTGGAAAAGTTTGTTTGTTTGAATCTGATCTATTCCATGACCAAACAAACCAGACATACAGGCATCCAAATATATGCCACTTGTATGTGATCTCCTGTGTGAACTGCATTCATACAACACAAGTGTCCAGTATGTGCAGTAGAGGATGCGATGACGTCACAACAAACAACATATTCTCATTATCAGTGCGTATGAAATCGTACGAAAAGTTATGCACACTATTTCGTACATTTTGAACGTTTTTCCTCAAAAAACCACATCAGTGTGCATTCGCTGGCAGACAGAAAAAAAAAAGCGGATCCGCAGACGGATGTAAAACTGTGAAAAACAGTGCAATCATCACTTCTTCATGTCTCTAACTACGTTGCTTGCTGTTTTATATCTTAGGGTTAGGGTTAGGGTCAGGGTTAGGGCTAATTGTAATTTATATTCTAGATTCATAAATGGTGCGTCAGATGCGCATGCGCATACGACGAAAAAAACGTCCAAAACGTACGAAATTACGGTGCATATCTTTTCGTACGATTTCATACGCACTCATAATGACAATAGGTTGCAACAAACCCATTTTGTGTTTAAGGAACTAAACATGGATGGTAGCGCTGGAGAGCATCCACCGATCTTTCACCACCTTAAAAACTCAATCTTTTGAAGATGGTTAAAAAAAAAGACTGCTTTCCGCATCATCATCCAACATGGTTTTTGTTTTTCTTCCCGCTTCTGCGTAGCAAGATGCAGAATAGTGATCTTTGTTCAGCATTAATGACGTTCAGGTTGGATGAATGCGAACTGGCCGTTCAGACACAGGTTGCATTTGATACGATACGATTCATATCGGATTCAGGACCACATAGCCAAGTGGCCTGGGTTGCATTGGAAAAAATTGGATCTGTGTTGATCAGACTGCCTTGAAAAGATCAGATACAGGTCACTTATGGGTAACAAAATCAGATTTAGGTCATTTCAGGCTGCAGTGTGAACATAGCCTTAGATTTTTTTACTACTCTTTTTGTTAGAACAGATAGTTTAGCATATTTTATTAGGATTCTATATGACAGATTAACATAACATAGTGCACAATTCTTAAGCGGTAGAACAATGACATTTAAGTGTTTAAGAAATAAATTTTTTTGGTAATTCCATTTTAAATGCAGGTGTTATAAGAAAGCATCAGAAGTTATTGGTTTAGTGTTGAAATATTAAACAAACAATTATTTAGACAAAGTAACCTGACAGTCTAGTCAGGGAGAAAGTTGATGAAATGTTAAAAAACAGGTTAGAAATTAAAACAATATCCTAAATCCTGATATCTTCATACTTAAAACCCACCTTACAAGCTGGGAGAGCTTGTAAGAATGTATGTAAGAACTTTCCCTACCCCCATGGTGGCACATAGCGGTAGAAACATTGTGCTGGGAAAATAGTTCTTTCTTCAGGCACAGGAAAGTGGTCAGAAATCATGGAAGTATATATAAGTAAATGCAGGGTAATGTAGAAAATATCAATGAAAAGCTGCACATTACTTAAAGGTATGGAGGATGTATTTTTTCCGGGTGATCACCAAAATAAGTGGTCCACCTAATTGTCAATCATTCTGGTGATATGTTTACCTAAGGCTGTCCTACGTGGTCATCCCCATTTTTACTTACCGGTGGTAAGTGTGACATAGTGGAAAAATAGCAAATCTTCTTTTGGAAAGTAAGCTTGTATGTACAATGCAAACAGCATCTTTTAAACAGAGCGTGCACAAGGAGAAACGGGCTTGTGCATGCTCTTGCACACGTTTAATAGGCCTTCCCTCTCGGGAGCGGGTAAAGGGTTGTGCATTTTGTGTGGAGAGGGCGGTACTTTTCAAAAATTCACGAAAATCCTCCACTATAACTTTAAGGTATGAGAAAAACAAAGACCAAAAAAACATAAAAACATATCTGTTAGAATTGCATAGTACACGTTGAGTCATAAATTCCATTGAGAATCAGTGATAAAACTTGGCAACAGATGTTAACAGACCTCTTCTGTCCAATTAAAAAAAGGTCAGTCTGGCATTGATTGTGAAAAATTTTGCAGGAATAACTGACCAGAACTTTGTTCTGTAGACGTGCAATCCTCTCTGTTTTTATATCATCTAAAGTCAGAATAAAACATACTAAATGATATGCCTGTAACCTGTGAACATGTAAGAAAACTCAAACTGTACATATACTCTTCCAAGGTTCTGTATTACACCTGCAAACATGCTGAAATAAAGTGGTCTGTTGTGGTGATACGAGCAGTTTCTGTTTTGACGTTACTCTGCTGCTCACACACACCCACACACACATGCTCTCCTCCCTGTTTCTCTTTGCCTCTAATTGACCTGTTCTTATTCTGCATTGCTGCTGAATGGTTCTATTGTCCTCTCTCACTGTTTGCAAACAGCTCAAGTACTTCCTTATCAGCAAGGGAAACAATGGGCCATAAAAGACAAAAGAAGGTAACAGGGTGATAGCTGAAGTGCAAAGTAATAGATGTCTTCTAATGCACACATACCCCTACACACATTCTCATCTTACCGTAGTAAGGACCACATGTTGACTGCCATTGACTTCATTAATTTTCTTTCATTTTTCTTTCATTTTTATCCCTTTCTATCCCGTAACCCTGACATTAATTAAGTCTAACAATTACCATTGCAAGCCTTAATCTAAGCTCAAATTCTTAGTCCTAAACCTAACGGTTAGTAAAATACAAAGTAATTACAAGCAAAATGTCCTCACTTGCTTTAAGTGGCCCTTATTTTTCTGGCGAAATCAGAAAGATTGTCTTCAGTCTGATGCACAAACAGCTGCACCCTCACACACACCCCCACCCATACAATAAAAGCCCATGCAAAACTGAATGCACGCATACCGTCCACGTAGCTTCAGAGTACCTTGCCCTGGCAGACACTTTTATTGTTTCATTATGTCTGCTATCAATTTTCTGGCATTAAATTCACTCTGTCTTGAGAAAATATTGCCTGTCAATTTTGTCCCCTGCACCTGCTCATAACAAATCACCAAAACACTCTTTGTGACTGATTGCTTCTTGGCGGAGCACTTTGTGTTGTCTGTTTGTATTAATGATGAGCACAAAGCAGATTGATTAGGGGTTAAGGTTCAATGTGGGGGAAACTACAAGCAGAGCAGTTGTTTTTGTTTGTGTATGTTTGCTTTCTAATGATAGCTGGAAACTCTAAAGGAGAGAAAAGCATTTTTTATGCATCTATGAACAATTTGCACATTTTTTACCCAGAGATTACAATAAATATTGTTTCTTTTTTTCTGGCAAAATGACTCAATTTGAAAGTTTGCTGACTAAGCATGCATATAAGCATTAGATCTTCTTCAATGCTACTTTTTTTTTTTATAGAAATGATGCATCAAATTTTGAAAACTGATGGCTTGTTTGGGTCAATGTCAACCTGTATTCCATGTAAATGTCACTGAGAACTGAAAAGGGGTTGAACTTGGCCACCTCCTGTATGTTGCTGTCTGTCAAATGCTTGCCTGATGCAGTCATGTGTTTTTGTGTGTGTGTGTGTGTGTGTGTGTGTGTGTGTGTGCCAGCATAGCTGCATGTATTCATTCCTTCTGCCATGTGCATACTGTACAGGTTTTTCTGTAAATGGCGGCCTCCTCTTGAATTACATCATTTACTGTGACTTACTTTCTCTGCAAATCATTTTCTTTCGTTGTTGGCCATCATAACCAGTAAAAGTGTGCACTTTAAATCTAGGTGAAATATAAAGAAAAACATTTCATTTTCTTCTTTGATGATTATTCCTCCCATTTCATGCTCATATGCTCCCATTTCATACTTGTAAACAAACAATGTTATTCTTATTTGTCTATGGATCAGCCCTCATGGCTTAATTCTCCTATGTAACTGGAAAGGACCTAAGAGAAAGCTGGAAGAAGAGCTTAGTTGTTTTAAAATTTCTTCCAAAATTTTATGGTATAATTGGTCAATTCAAGGAACGGCTGTTCCTGATTTCCGCAAAAAATGTGTCCCTTTCTTTTTTTATGAAAATTGATAGCTTAGCAGCTTTTCCGTTGTAGATTTCACAGTAGCCATGTTTACGTTGTTTTCTTTTCTTACAAGTGGAGCATTTATCAATGGTGATTTCTTTCCACCAGATACAATTTTAATGTAAACAGGAGCAATATAATCCTTTATATAACAGATATTTTGAAGAATAAGTTAGATAAAAGTTAATCTACTATAGGAATAGACTAAAGATTTCAGATATACTATCTGTAAACATGCATTTTTTGATAACATCTGTTTTCTAAGTGAGAGAACACTCAGTAGACTTAACGATAGAAAAAACATCATGAATATGATCTGGCGGAGTGACATCATTTACCAAAAAACATGAACACCTTCACTGATTATTATATCTAGATTGTTCTAAATTATGTGTAGGCGGTTTATCATTTTAAAGTATATCATTCATTTAGCTTTTTTGCCTCTCTGTCTATTATGTTGTCACCATTGATGTTAATCAAAGTTTCCTGTAATTATTAAATAATCATAATGCATATTATATAGATGTAGATAGAAGTTTACTTAAGTCATTTAAAAATGGAGGAAATTAAAACAAACAAAATAATTGAAAATTCATCTTTAAGGTTTTAAGACACAATGTCAGAGAAGGGTTGTAAACACGTAGGGCAGAGTTTAGGTCTGGTAATAAAAACTAGATAGAGGGGTCTGATATGACATTGGAAACAGAACTGCAACTAAACAAACACAAACAGAGGCATGTGTTAAAAAACAAGATCTGAATGACAAAGCACAAAGATTACTTAAAACATCGAAAAATACACTCAGTATTCATATTTAAACAAAAACTTATCCGGAAATCATATATAGTTATGGAGAGTTTGCTGACAGTCATTTGTAGGTGGTTTATAAATACCAGTCATAACACAAGCTCACTCCGATACCAGACAAGATACATTTGTCATCTTATCAGTCTTGCCACTCACTTGTCATCGAAACAGTTCTCTTACTGTGACTCATCTTTAGGAGGTATTTTATGAGGACCAGCATAGCAGCACTAGTTTCATGTGTTGCCCCAAATATTGATGATGTAATCATGTGTAACTGCATAGACATGTCGGAGCCTTGAGGCAGATAGTAATGCAGGATGATTTGTTTTCAACCCGATGCAGAGAGAACAACAAAACTCTTGGAATGAATGCTTATTTAATTTGTGGCTATGCTTTACATTTTCAAAGAAGACATTGCAGAATTAAACAAATGAAAGTAAGGGAATGTTTATATGTACTTTTATAAGGGTGGAATTTAACCTTGTAAACTGTTTGCAGCTGGATTCATTGTTTTTTACACTACTAGGAATGCCTGTGACATTCCCATATATGTATATAAAAACAATACTGGTAAAATGAAACAAAGTCATGCAGTTATTGAGAAATAGTTTTAATCTACATACAGAAGCACTTTCAATATACTCTTTCTGGAATTTCTTGTGCTCTTATACAACATGTAAAAGAAACCCCAGTGCGTCAACTGACTGCTGCTACGGTGGATAACTGCACACACATTTGCTGCAGTGAAAAATCAGATGCTTCCACACAACAGGCAATGATTTGGGACTTTAAGACACTACTTGGTTTGTTATTTATTTTAACGTTAGAATCTATAGTGACGCATTTATTTCTGTATGCTATATGAATTTACGTTTTAGACATATACGGTGCATTCTTATAGAATTTATTTAATGATGCAAGAACTAAAATGGTGGCTGTTCAAAGAAACGATAACAAGTGTGTTAAAATGCAGCTTTTATTTTTAAATTAATCTTCAAGCATATGTATCTACATGCTATGTTGATAAAGTATATTAGCATGTGTAACCGAAACGATTTATGACATCTTTATAATACAGACTATGAGCAGAACTTCTATTGATATTAACATGATTGATCTTTAAAATGATCTCTTTTGAACATATTTATTTTGATCATTTCTATTATGGATTTTTCATATTTAGCAAGAAGTACCAATAACTAAGTTTACTGTTTTTGACAAGGTTCTATTCTTATTGCTAAGCATTTATTCCTCTGGTGAGAGCCTTTTCTTCGACGAGCTTTTCACATTAGCTCAGCTAGGCACATGGAAATAGCACCTCCCTTCAAGGCTCTCCTTCGCTCATAAAATATTGGGCCCTCTGACGTAACTCCTCCGCAGTATTCAGACATTTCTAGTCTGAGGCTGTTTGTTGAAAAATCCTATCATCAGTTTTACAGTTCGGCTCTAGGGAGCACAATATTATTTGGTGTCACAGTATTTCCGTTACCAGGCAACAGTGCGGTGTTTTACCGGCTCAACAAGGCTTTTTTGTGTAAACTGCTGTTAACCTGAATTGAATAGAAATAATGTCAATCATTCTTTTTCGGTTCTGGTCAACTTTGGACCATCAGATTTTAACATGGAAATATGTCCACATATTTGGCGTCAATTGTCTTTTATTTATCTCTTTAATAAAAGAAATATGTAAAATAATTCCCAATTTTTCAATATCAATATGCTTTTCTTAGATATTTTCATTTGAGTACATAAGGATAACTCTACTTAACAAACTGACTGGCTAATGTTACGGCTGCAATTAAGGCTGGTTTATACTCAGAAAGCAGGTCGTCTGAGTGTTTGTCGCAGTGAATAAAGACACTGCAGACAAATCTGGTGCACCTCTTCAAAATTGTAGGTGACCGCAGACAGTGCCACAGACAGGAGGCATCTGATTGGTCAAATCTACATCCGCTCTACACTATGCGTATTTCCTGTATAGTACCTTACCGTCTTGTTTTGTTTGTATGACCGCCATTGTGGAAAACGACTCGTGAAGTTGGACCAGGTAGAAGAGCAAGGTGCGCAAGGACCCTTGCTCTTGGGACCCTTTTCCACCTGGATTTTCGCCGTCATGTCCTCAAACTTGTTCACAAACTTGCCCCCTTGCATTTTCCCACTTTCTCACTGTCTCCAATGTATATAGACCAACAGCTACTTTGTGATTGTCCCTCATGATTTGTGGCGTGGAATAACATAGCGCAAACCACCCTTAAAAAATATGGCATAAATCAAAAATATCTGAATCATAACTGCGACAAGCTCACAGCAACACACTGCCGCGGGAGTATAACCAGCCCTTTAGCCCAAGATCACACTCTACGTATATTCATTAGGCAGCCCACACAAGCCTGAACACAGGACCCTAATTGCTTTGACAGAGATTTAAGGTAGGCTATTTCTTGACACACAGGTGAAGTTTTGAGGTGTCCTTTTTTCGCAAAAAAACATCTCAGAATAATTCTGTGTGCTTAAAAAAAAAAAAAAAAAAAAACAGTAATAAAAAACACTATGGCTGCATTTAGCCAAAGATCCCATTCCAGATCCCGGCTGAGTCAGCAGTCTGCACCAGCCTGCACTGGAAACACCGGCAAAAGATGTGTTTACTGACAAGCATAAGGTATGAAAAACAACATTTGCACACTCACCTTCATCAAATACTGCCACTGCTGCTGTAATAAATCACTCCAGCTGTAATGAACCCCACCCCTCAAATGCCCAGAAAGCACTGGGTCTCCAGAGGGACAAAAGCCATGGGGAAATGAAGTCACTTGAGTAAATTTCTATGGAAATGCTACCAGCGCTTTTGAGAAGCCTGTGACTTTTCAGTGGCAATTGAAAAGGGGCTTTCGATTATTTCACCAAGGACTTTGAAATGTTAAACATTCATAAATGTTAAACATTTCTCGCATATTTTAGTAAAAAGACTATAAGACAAGTGCTTAACATGACCAAAGCATAAGAAAAGGAAATTATATGCTGTGGCACAATAGAGTCAGAAAAAGGCCAGTTGGGCTACAAAATTACTCTAATTATATTTCTGAATTTTTTCTTAAGTGGCATTATCAAAACAAATAGGCACTTTTACAGTCTTCAGGGAGTTTGTTCCAGATTATTAGATAGCAAAAAGCTACTTCTCAATTTTTGGTTCTGGTTATTGGTGCGCAGAATAGACTTGACCCAGAAGACCTGAAATGTCTGGGCAACTGATATGCAGACAACAAGTCTGTAGATATGTTTTCATCTTTTTAGCTGCAATATCAATAGCGATAAAAATAAAGCTTGGCATATAAACCAAAAACTTTAAGTTTTAAAGCAGGAGGTTGGTTTGAGGAAATGGATGGACTGATTTTAAGGATGGTCACCTGGGAACACTTGATAATCAGGATGTGATAGGAGGAGATCAAAGAAATAGAGGGCTAGTGTTCCCACTGGCCAAAAAAGCCGTTTAAATCTGGGAACAATCGGCTTTTAGTGGCAGTGGGAACAGCTCACTGACGTGTGTCTAGGCAGGTCAAGCAACCTGGCAAGCATCCCACGTTAAAATCGCCTTGGCTCTGATCGTCATACAGTGGGAACACCAGAGTTGGGTTGACCTGTTAATTACATGACATCATTGAACGCAACGTACGTACGTCAACACACACTGCCAGCCACGTCTGATCTAACAAGCAGAAACAAGTCTGCTTACATTCGATAAACATGGAAGAGCAGTGGCGAGAAGGATTTGGAGAAAGAGTGAAACAATAAAGCACTCTTATTACGCCCTGACTTCCTTACACGTTGCTCTCCATTGTTTACTTTTCTGATACCTGTCGCTCTGGTGACAGCTTTTATCAAAGCTAACCCAGAGTGATGGTGTCATCATTCACACAGCTGTGGGGGGACAGAGGCCATGCAGCTTGCCGGGGAGGGGTTAGACCCAGCTTTTTTTGCCAGCAGGAAGGGAGCTAAATGCCAATTGTTAGCGGGTCGACCCACGTTTGAAAAACACAAGTTAACACTGCATTTTCAATGGGAAAGAGGCTTTAGAGTGGTGAATAAAGAATATTAGGAAGTAGGGATTCAGGTAATGGGATAATTAGGAGGAAGACAGATAAGGAGTAGAAAGGTAAGGGAGGCTGCAGTTGAAATAGTGTCACAGATTAGAAGCATGAATTAACTGGGAGTAGAGTACTAGCCTGGCGCTATCCCAGACCTAAGTTAACACATTAACCTGAGTTGAATAATTTTGTTAATAATGTGTTAATGTTAATAATGTGTTTTGGGAGAAAGAAATCCAAAAAAACATTTTAGTTAGTATTTGACTTTTGTTGCCTTTAACCCAAAACAAAGAACAACATTCTAATTCCTTTTTGGACCATTCTCTGATAAATCATGTAATTGCTGACATCATCAGGACATCAGCAGTCTCACAAATACTCCCCATAAATTGTCTTTTATGAACAACCATGGCATGTTCAGTCATCCATCAAGTAGATTTTTATTTCAGAAGCATAGATATGAGATTATGTTTGCATTCATGCATTATAATTATTATAAACCAATAAATAATACCAAATAAAAAATTATCAAGAATATATGATGTAACCATTTAATGAACATTTTTCAAAGGGGTTAGTTTAATCACCGAATTTACGTAACTGTATATGAGAGGTACATTTATCTTTGTGCGATAAAAAAAATTTGCTATATCGTTTAACAAACTATACTTCTTTGTGCTTTTAAAAACTTCTGATCAGAGGGAAATTTCATTTCAAACTTCAAGTTCTTGGCTGATTAAATGATGCTTTTTTACTTTTTCCTGAAGTTCTTCATGCTTAGTCAACAGGGAGTGTGATTCATGATGATCCTAGAAGCTAATCCAATCACAGACATACAGTCACACAGCGTGCTACAGTAATAGGGGTCTTGCTTATGCTACACATATGCTAGGTTAATAACAACTTAGCACGCACACATATAAATGGACTACCTCACCCACAATGAGGTAATAAAGGTTCTGTTCACTCAAAGGTATGAACACAGTTGCTCATGTTGAATTAGAAAAGTCTTGCACAAACTTGCCAGGTGCTTTCTCACAGCATTCAGGGGAGATTGCAAACATTAAACCAAACAAATTGACCAGCTGACTCACAAAACCACAGCCACCTTTTCAAAAAAAAAGAAAAAAATCCTATTTAGCTGGTCTGTGGAACTCTTATATCCATATGGGTAAAGCTATTAGTACATACCATGTATTAGGTATGAGGCTATTTACCCTCGGATGTGGCTGACATTTCCTATCGAATGCCCAGATTTGGCAGCAGCAGTGAAGACGTTCTGTTTCTTATTATTCATCTTTCTGGTCATGGTTTGATATATACAAGTGGTGCAGGGACAGAAAGAGAAAGAGAGAGCATGAGCCGATGGAAGCCATGTTGAATAGTAGCAAGGGCTAAACTAAAACCATGTGCTGCTGTGGTCTGAAACTTTGTCATGACTAACTACCTCTGGGAGAACGGATGTAGATTTGGACACTGAAGGGGAAGAAAATCCCTTTTTTCTGTTGACTGACAGCAACTAGAAAGGGGTGATTTGTTGTGATTTAATACTCATAAAGAGTTGACACTTAAGCTATTGACCTCCATGTGAGTTGTGAGTGCAGCAGTAACTACCCCATTACAGATTTTGATGTGATATCAGATTGCAGAAAATATCTGTGGGCTGGTTTAACAATTTAATACCCAGGCTTGTTTCTGATAAAATGTGATATTGACCTATTGTAACCTGTAGACAGGAGCACTGCTGTCTCTGTGGCACAGTCTTTGGTCATATGCTGCAGAGAAAATTGCATTTTTGCAGATTAAAAATTCTAACATGCCAAGGTTTAAATGGGGGGGAACCAGGCTGTAAAAGAAGAATATGGCCCACAAGGGACACCGTTACCGTTACTCTTAGACACTTTAAAGAATGTTATCTCAGTCTTTGGACCAATCAATCATTTGCCATTGAACCAGTTTTGGTTCTTGTTCATCCTGAACCTTTGAAATCGGCCAAATTCCTCACCTTCCAAATGTCTTGACTTCCACATAAAAATAATGTATAGCCATATATTTTCAGAAAGTTTACTTATTTAAAAAATAAATGGAGTGTTCTCTCTTCAGCACGAAGATAATCCACAGCAATGAAAGAACAGTTGAATATTTATTAACCTAAAGAAATTGTATTGGCACAAGCTCCAGCCGCGATATTTCAGTCTCAGCCATTGACGTATTAAGATGTTATAAATCTGGCATGTGCAGGCAGAGCATACCTCAGCAGTAGGTCACGCATTAGGAAATAATATGCATTGCACTACATTTCTCAGTGATAGCTGCAAGAATTTGTGACCAGAGTTTTTTTTTTCTGTTGTGTTAATGGGAAAAGCTTTGATGCGTACTGTAGAGTCTCTGCTAGGGTGTTAACTTGAGCTGACCTCTTTCCAGCTACTTTGCCAAGGCGGCCACATAAAACACACTGACACAGGGAACAGAGGTCTGGCTCAAAGGAACAAACAGAGTTTGGGTTTACTGAAAGATAAAATAATAAATTAGAGGTGTGTTTATAAAGGTATGCTTCAGATTTTATACTTTGCATTACCATTCTTCTCAATATAATATGCTGTTTTTATTAAGTAATACAACAATAAAATTGACTAAAATGCAAACCACATTTGTTATCTATTTCATAAAGAAATCCAAATTGTGATTTGTGCTGTGATGTAATAATATGGGGTAAAGTTCAAATGTCTCTTTCTTTCAAATGTAATGAAGGCAAAGACAGTTTGATTTTTTCTCATAGTGATGACTTTTGTTTTAACTTAGTAAATGCATAAATATTTTTACACAGTATAAATTTGGGCAAGAAAATTAAAAAATAAAACATAAAAACTGTTCAAAAACAATGGTGAGAAATACTCAGTCACCTGGAATCAAATGCAGAGAACACAATGGGACACTTTTAATAAACAGCATTGGTGTTACATCCCCTGGCTGGGTCTAGGATATAAAAGGGACCAACATGAATTTAGACACTGAATGGAGGAGTCAAAGTGGCATTTAAAAAGGTTTATCTTCAGTCATTTTTTATGAACATTTCCGTACAGACTGGTAAAAGCTTCAAAGAGAGCTCAGGACAAAACAACAAACAAAACAACCCTAAAAGAAAAAGAACTACAACTACAACTGCTCCCCCGGCGCCGCACAATGGCAGTCCACTGCATATATATATATATATATATATATATATATATATATATATATATATATATATATATATATATATATATACAAACTACCTAACAAACGAGAGCACTGGGTTTAAACAAAAAGGCAGTTCTCCCTACCAAAGCCATCTGAACCGTTTACATAACACCAAATTGACAGGGCATTCAACCCTACACAAAACAGTGGGGGTGTATGGCAGACAAATGGCACAGAAGTGCAGCTTCACAGCCCTTAAATAGTGTGCAGGTGATTGCTGATTGGAATCTTAGCGGTGGAGCCTAAAACAGAGAAACGTATTACTTTTGTGCGAAAACAAAATAGGATCCATCTCAGGTATGAGTCAATTGGAGATATAACATTTTTATTTCACAAAGAATTTCGTTAAAAAAAAAAAATACTAGTTCAGTATGCCCTTTACTGAGAATTTATTTATTTTTCCATTGCACAATTCATTTAAATCCATGCTAAAGAGAGACAAATTAGATAAATTAAGTGTTGAAAAACAAGATTTCTAATAAAATCCCTGTTATGACAGAAAATATCAAAATGCTAGTGACGGTTTGGATCATAAAAACAAAATTGATTGCTTTAAAAATGATAGAAAACTAGGGACACCAAATACTTTTTTCCTTTTTAGTTGTGGCTACTTCCAACCAGTTTCAATACATGTATATTTTTATGAAAATGTTGAAGGCTTTAGATTTATGTGACTTAAACTTGAATCTAAAGGTTTAGCTCAATTACTTTAATCCAAAGGTTCTACACAGAATAATTGGGCAAGTGTAACTTGCCCAATTATTAAGTGTTCAACTGTCTCTTTTTTCTTAACAAGGTGATTGCTGCCAATAGCAATGTTGTCTATCATCAAAGTGGGACCTTCTCTCTTTAACTTTGTTTTTTTTTCCCAGTCAACCCGCAGATGGCTAAAACCAGTTGCACATATGGTATATTCTTAATGAATGGCCATAATGTTAAATGTGCAACGTTCTTTTCCGCTAATACAACATGGTAGCCTAGGATAAAGAATTGCAGTCAGGTGGGTTTTCTTAGAAAAATTTCTTTGACTGCAATACCTCGC
>NW_015151493.1:133032-142602 GCF_000732505.1 Cyprinodon variegatus
CAGAAGCAGACTTCTAGGAGTTACTGTATATCTTCTGTGTTGTCTATTTTTACTGTTTTGTTTTATTTTCTCTTTTTTAAATGCACTCTTCTCTGTCTCTATCTCTTTCTCTCTCCCCTTAGTTCTCCCTCTTTCTTTCTCACCTCCTTTTCCGTCTATGTTCGTTGTATATGATTTTAATCCCTAAATGATTTTCAACCTTATGGCAACAACCACAATTGTCTGTTTGTGAAAGCAACGCTGCTAGGCTATCATCTAGCTCTGGGACATCTATTACAGAGCTATATTGGAAAAACAGATACAAAAAATGAAAAATATTTTTATTTTATTTTATAATATATAGAAATGTACATAGTTATTCACATATGGCGTATTTGAATTTTGACTCCTAATTAATCTATATGTACCTAAATCTAATATTGGCAGGATTATGTTGAAAGAAGGATGCTTATAACTAATTTTGGAACCATATTACTGAAAATAAATTGGACCTATCTGTTCACTTTGTTGCTTTTATTTGACATTTTATATGACCTGTGGTCACCTGTACAGCATTTTAGACAAATCAAGGCAAATATAATAAAAAGAAATTAAGTGACTACTTCAAGCTTACTTATATTGTGCAAAATAATACTGGTCATATGCTTCCCATATGTCATGTATATTATGACAAAATATCAATTCCCCTTTCTCAAGTCATAGGTTCTTGTTTTGAATACTTCTTCTGAAACACTAAACTGTCCCAACACTCCTAATAACCATATCCATAAGCCTTCACATAAAGCTGAAAACCAAACCTCATTTGCAAGAGGAGCAACTTCAATGACTTACTCACTTTCTTCATCCTCAGCTTCTAACATGCCTTGTCAAACTTCTGAGTGTTCTCTACATAATCCTGTTACGGTGCTGAAAGGTTATTTCTCTCTTACGTGTTGTCTGTACAGTGTATAATTTACAGGCTCAGGCTGTCTGTCAGCTGTGCATGCGTGTGCCTGCAAGATACCGTCATCCTCATACGTGCATTCGAATGACTATCTGTGACTGTCTGTCGGCCTAAAAGACTTTTTGACTGTTTTTGTCAGGCTGAAGACTGCAGGGCCATGGTGATTGGAGTCTGAGTCATAAATCTTCTGTGAGTTGAGAAAGTGAAGTTAATGTTTTCTGGGATAAGAGGAGAGGTGTTGAAGGGGGGGAAAATAGGTACCAGAGACAGTGGTTTAAAAGTTTGGGACCTGTAAAGATGAAGAACTAAGAAAGTTGGAAAACCTGCGACGAAGGTGGCGATATTCAGCAGTACTGTTGTTAAAGTCACAGCAGTGGCCATGAAGCCAAGTGGGTGTTTTTTTATTGCAAAGCAGGGTGGGTGAGGGTTATTTGGGAGGGGGTCCAGCATGGGCTGAATTTGGGGATCCTGCGTTAAGTGCTCAGTCAGTGGTGAAGGCCTAGAGGATTAGACCTCCGTCCTAAAACTCTTGTGAACAGCCCCCCTCTTTGTTCCTCACACACACACAACTCCTCTCTTCCTGGATTTCAGCTTTGAGCTTTTTGTGAGATTCTCCAGAGCTACCCAACACCAACTGCTCCTCCTCCTCCACCAGTTCTACCAATACACTTTGCCTCTTCACTCATTTTCACTAGCATATATTCAACCCTCGACACACACACACACATCAAATACACTTAAAACAGAACCAAGATCTTGCTGTCCGCTTAATATTGCCACCGTAAAGCGATCCTCTCACACTCAGTTCACATTAGTGCTGCTATTAGAGCAAACACAGACATGAGAGCCACAGGGTGCGTGTGCCTGTGTGTGAGGGGTGTGGAGTCTGCAGGAGTTTTAGACACATTAAACGGGGTGATTGTGTGAGTGTGTGTTTGTGTATGCATCCAGGCATGTGATTCGAAGGGGAGGAATCGAAAGAGAAGTTTGGTGTGCGTCAGACAAGGTCTTGTGTCTTGTGTTTTTGTGTGAGAGAAAGTAGAGACACTGATATCCTGGCATGAGATGAGTGGGAGGAAGGATGGATGAGGTTAGCAAGGGTCTGGCAAGAGCTCAGTAGGTGCAAGCTTGAGAAATTTCCATATGGCAGTAAAATGTCTGCCACTTTGCTTATTGGGTTTCTAATGTGTGCCAGGTGCTGCTGGGACGCTCTCAGGAGCACTTAGCGGACAATTTCCTTGTGTCTGTGTGCAGTACGTGTTTATATGCATTTGTTTTAGCCCGCATTTGAAACAAATTACGGACTTCAAACCAGATCAAACACTGCTTTGGGACAAAATCAATGTCCACAATTTGGTTTCATGGAGTTTGCATCCAAAAGCGGTTAAAATATCATGTTTCCTCATGGGGGCTGAATTACAGAGTAAAGGTAAAAGAAATCTTCAAAATAAAGGCATAGTGTGGAAGAGGGTAATGGCTATGCAGGGTGTCCAGGCAGAAAACATCAATGCGACATTCCCAAAAATAAGCCATCTGTGTGTATGGAGAACACAGATGGCCTGAAGCCATAAAATTCAGCCATTACACAAAAACAGGCCTATAGTTTTGCTGTTACCTTTACTAAGAAGACTCAGCAGGAAAAACCAAACAATAAACTCTGTAATATACAAAGAATTAAATCATCCTAAGTTTACACAGCCACATTATTGCTTTAAAGTACAAGATCTTGATTAAATATTAACAAGTTGGTGGAAAAAAACAAAACGCTCTTTACTTGTTGGTTTATTCCAAGCTCAAATTTACAATTTTGATCCATCCATTTTTTATATTCATGAGAAGATGGATTACACAATAATTTTTGGTTTCTGATCTTCATATTTAATATAGATTGGTTCAGTATGAGAAAAAAATAAGTAAATGAAGTAAAAAAGTTGTAATCTCTTTACAAAGTTACTCTATATTTCCTCTAGGTAAAGCAGGAAGCAAACTGAGGTTAAGAAGGTGGCAGCCAAAACTTACAGAGCGCCTGGTTGCCATTTAATAGCGGCAAAATAGAGTCTGGGCTTTTGTAGTTTTGGCAACATATAAGAAAATATTCTTTTAAGTCACCTTGTTGGTGATATAGACTATAGAGTATTTTTTATCTTAAAAAATATAAGAATCAGATACTAAAATACAGTTTTTGATATTTGCAAATTATTTATGATACATAAATGAGACTTTCATGGAGAAAGAAATACAAGAAATTTTATTTAAACATATGCATTTGGGAATATTTCTTGCTGATTATATTTAAAGTATAGAAATGTTTGGAATTCATTATTTGAATCATAATCAAAGATTTTTAGATAGTGGTGTTTAATTATGTTGGATATAAAATGTATTAATTGCTGGTTTACAATAATAAACTTTATCTAGAATAATCCCTGCTTCAAGATGAACATTTAACTCAACGCTCAAATTGATTAGCTTTTTTAGGTTATTTATAATGATGAAGGCTTATCTTTATCCTTTTACTTTTTTGGTATTGCAATTACTTTGCTACTTTGGGGAATACGTGTAGAATGCAATAGTTTTTTTTAATACTTCATAAAATGCATGTTTTAAACAATTTAAAACATGCAATTTAACATAAAAAAAAAAAAAATTCAGAGTAGGATTGTACTTTTGTATTTTTTTTTTCTAAAAAATATGATTGTAAAATATAAGTGCTTTTTGTCTAACAACTCAATATTTTCCATATAAAAAGTTTTTTTTTTTTTTTTACTTGAAGCATGAATTTTAGATAAAAAAATAAATATAATAATAATAAAAAAAAGACAGCATCATTATGTACCATTGTATAGGAAATAACAAAACTGCTTTTAAATACTATTTTCCTACCTGAAAGGATCTGAATTTGTAAAAAATACTTTTTTTCATACAGTCAAACTGAAGCTCATGTTTTCTTTAAATCAGCATTTTAAATTAACTATTTTCTTGGCATAAAACTGAACATAATATCCACTGTAGCATAAGGTCTGTTCTTTACAACTAGAGCAAAACTAAAACTTTTAAATCAAATTTAACAGTAAATATCTTACATGCATGCAGAGATTTTTTTTGTTTGTTTTTTTCCCCCAAAATTGAACAGTGTATAAAAACAAGCTTTCATCATAATTCATAGTCAGTTTCAAGGCAGCTCAGTAATGCTGGCTTTTTGAAACCCTACCTTATGCAATGTTAAAGTTAATTAAATACATAGGCACTCTGTAAAATAAAACAAAAAAGAAAATGTACAAGGCAATGATTTACAATGTAACATTTTTTTAAAACCTTCCCTGGTCATTTGGATGAGGCGTTCTGTAAGCACATTTTTGAATCACTGCCTTTTCTTGAAGACCATCTCAGTTATTAAAAAAATCTAATTCTACTAAACAAAAAAGGAAAGAACTGACATTGTTGATGTTTTGCATAAGCTTGGGTCGATTTTTAAACCGTTGCTGACAGCTGTTTGTTTCACAATGTGAATCAATAAGACTACAAGTGTTTAAAACCGAAGGGACAATGAAAGGAGAAAGGCTGTAAAACAGGCTGGTGGTAGGTCGTGACAGATGCCTCCCTTTCTTCATCTTATCCACTGACGTGGAAAAATAAACATTTATCCTGGTGATAGGTGAATGTCCTATGGAATTATACACAGTAAAGTGTACTGGTGCAGTCTTATAGGTTTGGCTTTTTCAGGCAACACACTTTGCAATAAGTAGATGCAACTTAAAATATATACATATATATACATAGTCAAATAATTTTTAGATGTATTTTCATTCATCACATTATAGTGTCAGGTCGGTGTCCCGAAAAACTTGTAAATGGAGAATAAAAGTTGTTTGATTGAAGCAAATAAGCAGGAGGTTTCAATTGAAAAGAGAGCAGCCACAGGGGGGCGCTGTGTGTCCATTACTGTAGAGCAACAGTCAATTTCACTCACTGTAGATACAGGAGAAAGAGCAAAATTAGCTTTAAGGTGGATAAAACTGCCATAAACACTTGAATAAAAGAAAAGAAAAATACCCACATTTTAAAGAAGTGCGCTGAACAATAAATAAAGTAATACATTAAATAATAAGAAGTGAGGAGGAGATTGATTTCTATGGTGCAGTGAGAGATAACCTGAAGGAGACAGACAGTGTAACAAATAAATTCATTCTTGTGTTTTTTTAGAACAAAATGTTTGTCACCTAAATGAATTTATAGGTGGGCATTTTTTTGAGCGCAGCTGCTTCCATTGGAACCCCTCCTCCTTCCCTGTGTGCCCGTTTGGTGTCTGCTTCCTCTCTCTCTCTCTCTCTCTCTCTCTCCTCTCACTCCTTATTCCACCCCTCTCTGGAGCTTCATTCCTGTGCACGATCCGAGAGACACAGACGGTTTAACGGAGCAGCCAGGAGTGGAGAGGTTCGCTCAGGGAATAAATATCTGTGAACCGCGCGGCTGTTTTCTTTACAAGAATACCTTTGGGTCACGGACGCACGTGAGCGCGCACATGCTGAAATGGGACCACTGGGCATGGTTCTGACTCATCTGCTCTGAACTGCTGACAAAAGTATCGGGGAATATCCCAGGGCAGGTTGTTTTGTAGCAAAAATCCAAACGGGAATGTTGTCTGGATGGTGACCGAGGACTGGACTACCTGCTCTCCCATTTGCTCAGTGCGCAGGGAAGGGACGCACCCGCTGCCTGCCTCCTCTCTGGTTTAATACGGCGCTTTGAGGATCAGTGAAAATAACAAAAAGGCGTGAAGGACTTTAATTTTTACACATTAATTCGGAGGGTGGTAAATAAATCCCGTGAACTCTCACCCCTGTGCGTTTTGTTGAATGGGGATACCACTGATTCTGGAGCCCTGACGCAGCAGCTGTGACTAGGACGGGACGAGGGGTGCGTGGAGCTTTGGACCGGGGATTGTTTTCCAGCGCCACTCTTCTCAGCCGCGGCTCTGTTTTCATGTCCAAGTTGACCACTTTGTGACAATGGATTACTTTCTGCTTTTATGCAGCCTCTTGGTGTCTGTGGTCTACGCCGTTGAAGGTAAAATATCTGTATTTTTTCCCTCTACTGTTGGTGTTGCTGTGCGTCGCAGGCTCGCCCCTGAGCGCATTTTATTCTCCACTCAGATTTCAAGAGCCCGAAAGCTTATTTTAGTCCATATTCCCATTCCGCCCCCCTGGTTTCAATGAGAATCAAAACAAAAGCATACATTTTAATTGGACTATATATGTGATGTGTTGGGAGTTTACGCACAGGCGCAGGTTTCCATACACAGTTATCAATGCGCAAAGCAAATCTCATGCGTTCATGTAAAAAAAGATGCGTATTCTCTATTCATTAACACCAAACAGTGAATTTGCGGGACCTTTTTCGCCACTTCAAGAAAAATGAGCTCCACACAGCAGGTCTCATCGGGGAGTGGCGGCGCCCTCTCCACCACAAGCCTGCCCCCCCACCGACACTTTTCCTTCAGGTCGCCTGCGTGTATTTTAGGCTTGTTTGTGTGGTCTTTTGACACCCTCACTGCATATCAGTCCAAGTGGTGTTAAAAAGAGAAAGAAAAGTAAGGAGGAAGAAAAAAAAGTGTTTCCTCTTCAACTCATTTGAAAAGTTTTCCAATTTTCTAACATGAAAAAAACACACAAAAAAAACAGAGCCCCAGAATGACTATTTCTAATAACTGATATCTTATTTGTTCGTTTTTACGTAAAACACCATTAATAGGTTATTTACAGCAATTGGCTTCAGTAGAGCGACCATCTGATTTTATGCACTGACTTTTTTTGTGCATAAAATCAATGGGAAATACATGATTTCGTTCCTTTGAGCGTATTTTTCTCCTATGTCCCTCTGTTGTTTAGCCTTTTCTGTGCTTTTTCCTCATGCTGCATGTGAAATATGGTGGAGATGACAGTCAGTAGGGGCCTGGAGCCTGAACTGTGAATGTTTGGAGCCCACTGGCTCCCGATGCCAGCAGGAAACTGGGACAGTGGGCCACTGGTTCAGTGAGCGCTTAACATATATATATATATATATATATATATATATATATATATATATATATATATATATATATATATATATATATGTTTTTCTGTCTGAGCGCACAGCTTTCTGAAGCGTGCCTTTTAAAACTGCACTTTCAGTCAAATAAATATACATTTTGGGTCACTTAATCAGAAGCAGGATTGACGTACAGTCTGACGCAGTTTTGAAAATTAAGACCAAAAAAAAAAAAAAAAGAAGAAAAAATGTTCCAATAAAACTTCTCACACAATGAATTGAATGGTTTTAAGAAAATGTTGAGGATTTTTGTTCTACACATTCCCTTGATTTGCTATAACCAGACACAATTTAAAAAATAAATAAATAAATAAAAAAGGGAAAGAGAAAAAAAGTCATTTGATTTCGTGTGCAGCCTGCCATGAGCGGATCTACAAAGAAACTGACTCAGATGGGTTATATTGGATCATCAAACTTCCCCTTAGCCGAAAGTTGGTGATTATTTTCCCTGCGACCCCCTGGCTCCTTCTCAGTGACCCCTGCCGGTCACCGGACCCCAGTTGGGAACCGCTGACTTAAAACACATGGCCTGAACGGATGAGTGAATTCCTTGGGAGCAGGAAAGTTGAATACAGCAGGCATGGAGGGAATAACAGGAATAAACTTGGTTTGGTGCGCGGTGCGTCTCACTGGGCTCCTTTAATTTCATGCATTCCACTTCCTGCATAATAAACATCATAAATTGACCGGGTTTAGGATGCTGTTAAGAGTTTAAAGACAATATGATAATTTAGGTCCCGCTGCTGGAAGCTGTTTGTGGCTCATCATGGTCACTGTTAGGTGGAGGGAAACAGGCAGACTGAGCAGGGAGTGAGGCGGGTCTCCTCCGGCTTCTTCAGAAAATCATTCTAATGAAATGTTGTTTCCCTTTTGCTTCTCAGTAATCTATCATTCGTTAAAGGAAATTAGATTAAAAAGGAAGTCTGTTATATTTATTTTTAATTATACAATTATCCAATCCAGAAGTCTCTGTTAAAAGTGACTGCCTATAAAAAAAAAAGCTAATAAAATAAATGCTTTTTTTCCCTATTATTATTATTTTCTGTTTTTCAATCTAATCTTACTCTCTGGTGAAAAATCAAGCCATTTATTAAGAAAATAAATTAGCTTTTTGTTTTAAACTTACTGGTTTTTTTTTTTTTTTTGCGTTTCAATTAGATTATTATAAATTTAAGCCGCTTTTGCTCTGATTAAAGTGCGACATGGCTCGTTGCGATGCCCATTAATGTCAGTGTATTCCTCGGTGGGTCATTGCTGCATGCATGCGGCCTTGGCTTGTTGAACCTTCAGCTGCTGGAAAGCTGAGGAGACAAATTGCTTCGATGACAGTCCGCTGTGGTTGCAGAGGCGGTTTACTTACCATTCGGTGTAAATTACATGTGATGGAAGGAGTAGAAAGGTGAAAAGAGAATGTAATAACCAGAACTTAATTATACTCAGGACACTTTGCTCCTGCTCCACTTAATTCACCCGTTTCACATCAAAGCCATGGATGCTTAAGTTATGCTTTAAATGTCTCTTTACGCACGTATGGTTATATTTCAGATTAAAAAACTTATCTCCCAGTGTGTGCGTATTCCGTCCGCTTTCGCTTGTAAATAAGCTATGAAAACTTAAATTTTGCATTTTTTTTATATCTACGCAAAAGAGAAACGACTCTTAAGTCGTAACTCAGGATTTCCCCTTTCTGTGATTTCCCCCTTTCTATTTATGGCTGCTTATTTCGTGGCATGATTACGCAGAAGCTGGCCATTTGTTGCGCGCGTTTATGTTTTAATGTGGGTGAGATCACACCTCCACAGGAGTTTTTCCTGTGCCTGTTTTCAATTGGCACGTTTCTCATCGAACCCTTCTTGCAGGTTTTTCTCTCCCATCTTCTGCCAAGGGATGTCTCCCTGGATTCCTCAATCTAAAGTAAACAAGGACGATTAGAAAGTTACATAAATTGTACAATTTATTTCATTATATATATATATATATATATATATATATATATATATATATATATATATATATATATATATATATATATATGGTCTTTAAAAGAAAAAAAAAGTTTTCATATTAAGCTCTAAAACGTCAAATCAAGTCCCGCTAGATGATTTAATTCCTCGGTTTCTCGTTGAAGAACAATTAACCTTTGTAATAAAGCGAATAAATGGCCGGTGGGGGGGTCAGTTGTCCAGCGCGCTCGCTTTGCCATAAGGCCTCCATGGTTATAAAGGCAGGACCAGGCTGTGTGGGCCCTCAGCGTGACTCGCAGGGGGAAACCGCTGTGTCAAACTTTTCTCCAGGAGCTCCTTTACATGACATTCAGAGGCAAATGACTTAACAAATGTGTTTAGGGTCCCTGTTGAAGTAACAAAGAGAAGTATTAGTGACTCTGTGGTGGCTATTACACAGGCCATTCAAAGGCAGAGTTGAACTGAGCTAAAGAGACATGCAAGTAAATTTGCAAAATAAAAGGCAAATCATTAAGACCACTTAAAGTGATCTATCTATCTATCTATCTATCTATCTATCTATCTATCTATCTA